>NW_017840965.1:0-1196 GCF_001891065.2 Hippocampus comes
CCTTTCTTTGTGATAAATAATAAAAATAAATCAGGACGGGGGCTGGGGGGCAAATACTGTTTCACAGCACTGTACTTAAAAAGATAGCAATTGCTCCCCGTGTTGTGTTCAGAACCACAACGTTTCAGGTCTCCACGTGACAGGAAAGAACCCCTGCATAGTTTTCCAGAAATTGGACCTGGGTGCTAATGAATAAAACATCCCCCCCAAGGGCGACTGGCAGACCTCTTCCTTGCAGACAGATCAGCTGTATAGGCGGTGACACCATGCAGTCACAGTCAAGATCCGCACTGAGATGGTACGCATGCAAGCCAGGGACGGGCAGCATGTTAAACACCAGGCAGCACCGTGAGCTGCATGACTCACATCAACAATCTCCCGCGCTCTTTGGGAAGCCCTGGTTCTGGCAGCGCAGCAGCAGCACCATGGAAGGAACCCGCAGCCTGGCCCGGGTCATCATGGAGATGCGGGAAGAAATCAGGAAACTGGAAGACCAGAAGCGAGTGCTGCCGAAGGACAGGGACCGGGAAGTGGACCAAGAGGACGAGCAGACACGGGCTATGTTTTTAGATGAAGAGCAGGAAAACCCATATCTCAGGAGAAACGTATCCGCTCCCATTCTAAAAGGACAATTTAAGGAATATAAAGGTAAGCCGGCCTCCCACTCATCCATCCATCTATCAATCTTTTGTCTGTCATCCATCTATCACTCTAAAAGCAGTTCGGTTAAAAATAACCCAATATGGGTCAAAAAATGGACTGACCCTACTTTTAGGGATACACATTTAAAACAGCTACTATAAGTGGGTTAAATGAATAACCCACAAATCAACATCCCTCAAAAATGTGGGTTTGGTTAATTTTATAACCCACAAAACAACCCAATTTCTAGGTTGGGTTCTTCAACCACCCCTTTCACCCCACCCCTGCCGCCCCAAAATTTGGAAGATTTTATTGTTTTGTGGATTGTGTGAATGTGCCCAAAAAGTTGGGCAAATTTTAACGCAATTAGTGGGTCAAAAAGGGACCGGCCGCCACTTACTGTAGCTCAATTTGACCCCTAAAAATGGGTTATTTATTTGACCGAACTTTTTTGGGTAATATGAAAAACCCAAAAAGTTATGTCAAGTTTTTGACCCAAGCAATTGGGTTATTTAAAAATAACCCGATAAAGTAGTTTTCTCGCAATATCTATA
>NW_017840966.1:0-1195 GCF_001891065.2 Hippocampus comes
AAAAAAAAAATCCACATCAGCCCTTCTGAAGATATCCAAAATCTCTGTTGAAATAGATGACGTGAGATTCACATTTAATTTTTATAGGCCGCGGCTGCTTTATTTATTTTTTTGGCAGAGAAAAATACCAATTACTGATTAATCGGCTGATGGATTTAAAAATATATAAACTGCATAAAATATATTCTCCGCTTCAGTGTTACTTCGGTTCTCTGAGTGCATTGCGTGGTGCAAAGCATTTAAATAATGCCATTATCAGCACGTTAATCCATGCCAGATATGTTTGTGTTGCCAGTAGTTAAAATTGTGTCACACTTACCACATTTATATTTGATTAAGATTGCTTGTAGAAATTAAAGTTTGCTTTGTTTTGAATGACGCGTCCATAGAATGAGCATATCACCAAATTTCATCATATACATTTTTCATCATATAAGTTTATCCGTAACAAATAATGAAACCGATGTTACTTGTGTCCAACTGCAGTAACTGCTTGGATTACATCAAGGTCAAATCAATCGACAAACATTGGCCATTTAGCTGATTATTTTGGCCCATGTTTGAAGGGCCGTAATCGACTGAGTGTGTCCTCAGCTTCAGCTGGTGGCCGACCTGTTCAGCGGCGAGGACAGCGGCCCCAAATCCGCCAGAGTCAACGTGCGGCCCGCAAAGTCCGCCCCCAAACCACCCAACAAAGAACACAGGAAGAGCGTCGGCCTGCAGGTGAGCGCCTGGGCTGCCCTGCTTAACAATGGCGGAGGTGCGCGCGTGTTGGTGCGCAACGGCTTTGTTCACGTATCGCCCGGCGCGCTTGTGTTCAGTTCCGCAGCTCTCTGCATCTTCTGATGGAGACACTCAACGCCACCACGCCTCACTACGTACGCTGCATCAAACCCAACGACGTCAAGGAGGCCTTCTCGTGAGTCAAACATCGGGGGTTCCCCTCCTCCTCCGACTTCGACAGCGCAAACGTGTCCACAAGGGGACATGCCTCACCAAATAAACACACAAATACAGCCTGCACGCCAACAGGACACACACACATCGCAACAAGTCAAACCTACTGTACAAATCTCCAAGTGAAGCACGCACGCAACATACCGTAGAAGCGGAACATCCCATGTTAACAGCACAAACACACACGTGAGCAGCAGATGCTTTCATGTCGAAGGCGTCGAGGAAAGCCAGTGGGTGT
>NW_017840967.1:0-1197 GCF_001891065.2 Hippocampus comes
CCGACAGGACGTGGTGCGTGTGTGTTGGGTGAATGTGTGTGCGAGGACAACTGGACAGGCGATAGCTGCGATTGTCCCGTCTCGACAACGACCTGCCAATCACCGGATGGTTCGCTGTGTAGCGGACGAGGCTCATGTGTGTGTGGCCAGTGTGTGTGCGACAATCACAGATACTCCGGAGACTTCTGCGAGAGATGTCCTGCTTGTCAAAGCTCCTGCCAATCAAATTGGTACTTCATTTTGTTTGCTGCGACAAAGCCTGACGAGTGGCTACGTTGCTCGAGCTGACAAGTTTTTGTTGGTGTTGTGTGTCTCTTTCAGGAAGTGTGTGGACTGTCACATGTCTCGCGGTCTCAAACAACGCGAGGCGGGATACTGCAACCACACTTGCGATTCAGACGTTGTTTACAACGGCGATGTGATGTCAGGTAGAGAGCTGTTTTGGCTAATGTTGCTGTTTGACATTCCCATTCCGCTACAGACAAGCGCCGGAAAGCAGTAACTAAGTATTCATTGAAATATTTTCGACAGATTTTAAACATTCCGTGCACACACTGCATCGCCAACTAAAAATTATTTACATGTGAGGAGCACATATTTTTGTCCTCTAGAGGCCGCTGTCCACACATTCTACACTATGTAGTAACGATGACTGTGAATGGGAGTCTTTCTAAAGCAGGTCGAGCGTGTTGAGTGACATGCAAATGAGCATAATGAGGATGTACTATTGGCCGGCTATTTCCTGCCAATCGCTTTAACCACTTTAGTGTCCGGTGGTAGTGTCAGTTGAGGCGTTCGGCGGGTCAGCTCAGTGAATGTGCTTGATTGAATTGTATTTCGTTGTTGTTCGATCAATAATGCGATTGAAACGCCACAATCCTGCCCACTTGTAATGGATTAATTACAATTTGGTCTAACCATCAGTCGGAGGTTTAATGCAATTATGCTACAATGTGTACTTAGGGGAGACGTGCAGTCGACTAATTGTACCTAACTGTGGAATAAATGAACTGCACAATTCTTTTGTCGACATTAATTCGAGGGTCTTTATCTCTCTGTCCAGCAGGGCGGAAGTGGAGTCAGTGCATGTACATGAGTAGCGACAACTGTCGGTATTGGTTTCACACAAATTTTGAGTCTGGACGGAGCCAGCTTCACATTAGCACAAGAGCAGGTATACACACACACACACACACA
>NW_017840968.1:0-1196 GCF_001891065.2 Hippocampus comes
AAAAAAAAAAATCAGTTCGATACCGTGGACCACAGTATTCTGTTGGCTCATTTGTGGCACCAGGTGAGTATTAGTGGTAGTGTTCTAGAGTGGTTTCGATCCTACTTGGTGGGCAAGACATTTTGTGTAAGCCTTGGTTGCTTTATGTCACACTCTGCCCAGCCGTTGCATGGTGTTCCACAAGGTTCAATCTTGACACCCCTGCTGTTTTCATTGTATTGGCTGCCCCTTGGTTCCCTCTTAAGAAATGAAATTTAAACTGCACTACAATTTTAAATTGGACTAGCGAGTTGGTGCACTTTGTATGCAGCTATTAAAGTGCTCTACAAATAAAGTAGAGAGTGTGTGTAAGAGAGCCAAAGAGACAGAAGAAAGAGTGCAATGTGCAGTGTGTATAGGGGGAAAAACGGTTTGTGTGTTTTGGTACAGGATACATGAGTAAGTTTGTTGAAAATAGAAAACTAATTGTATCAAACATTTATTGAGTGCAGGCTTGGCTATGTAGAGGCAAATTTTCTTTGAAATTGCCCATCTTAGTCCAATTCAGACAGCGAGCCACAGTTCCAGCAGACGGGCTTCTCCGCTTGGCTGCGAGGCAACCGTGCCCATATGAGGAGCATCTCAGGCCTCAGTAAGGCAACTTTTGGAGCGCGTCCAGCGATCGCAGAGCTCAGGACAGCAACTCAGGAGCCTCACTTCTCATCTATTTGTGGAGCCCTGCTATCGCATTTGGTGTCCTGCCTCAACTATTCCCGGTTCCTCGTCAATCTACTGATTATAGTTGAGTGGGCCTGTGACAGACCCCAGGAGGAATTTCCACTGTTAAACACGCACCCAAATCGCGCGTACTCGTCATCACGCCACAATCGTCTTGTGTATCGTTTTAAAATAGCCGCATGACTTCATTGCAACTGTTAAAGCCGATGGCCTACTTTTTCTGTGTGGGTGTCAGAGTAGTGCTACAGTATATCTATTCTTACACGACATATCGACAGCATGACTCCCTGCGTCACAGATTGTCTTGAGATGACACACATGTACGCAAGAGCTTTCCGGTGAAATTTCACTCGGAACCTAAAATGCACACGTGAACCTAGGGACCATGTTAAGTCAATTCAGGGATTTTTTTTTCCCAGATACAGCACACATTGAAAAATAGCACTCTGTGATATCATACTTGATTAAAAACATACAGT
>NW_017840969.1:0-1197 GCF_001891065.2 Hippocampus comes
GATGCCTTCAATGATAACCCTTCAAGTTTTTTTTAATTTTTTTATCAACATTTCTTTATTCTCTCTATCTCTATCTATATTGTATCTATTCCATTCTAGTCTGGATCCGTGTAAAGGTCGCAATTCAGGCTTTCGATTGAGCTCGTTGTCGTGACAGTTTCCTTGCATCCTTGCAATCAGGCCAGCGCGGGGGCAGCGACCCACCAGAGGCGAAAATGCAAGGTTTGGTTTTGATGTCAACGCATCGGTCGAATGAAAACGGTTCGGGTTCACGTGCAGAGCCGCACGATGCTGGAACGCTTTCCCTTTCACTTTTTAGCGTTACAGTCTGCTTGCATCGGGGGGCCGGTTGGGGCACCGCATTTATGTATTCATTATTAAAATAAGATTTTGACAGTACTCATGAATGCGTTGACCGAGAAGACAATTTTGGTGAGTCGCTGGCTTACGGAGGGCATCGACACAGCAAATGCACCCAGACCCAAGACATAAGCTTACTTTATTTTTTAATGTTTATTTCATGACATCTTCAAGCAGAATATGCAACTTTAGTGGCTTATGCTACAATGGCCACTAATTAACAGCACTTAAAATCGTCCTGGTGTATCCCAATAAGAAAATAACCTAAAGTCGTAGCCATGAAAATGTTTGCCTGTGACCTCCATTACTCCGACAATCAATAAAAGATGAGCGTCTCCATTTGGCGTCCCGTCTACAAGATGATATCAAATGAATATAAACTGCATTGTCGCCCTTGCTCATTGGTTTAAAGGAAAGTCGTTGGGAAGCAAACGGTGCGCGACAGGATCCGAGGCGGGACATCCTCCAATTGGAGGTTTTTATTGTTGCACGCAGTTGTCATACGCAAAGCGGATTTTAGTATCAAATACATAACTGGAGAAGCCACAAAAACTCCGATGAAGTAGAATGACTTTTCATCTCAATCAATACTTATGACTGTTTGTCCTTTTTGGGACTGTTGTTGTCAATATCAAAGACTGTTTGGTACTCATGGACCACAAAGCGTACAACCATTTTCAATCTTTGGTCAACCAAGTCGACTTGTTTTTGTCCAAAATGGATCCCGGAACTAAATTTTCGTCTTCAGTGTAACTTGCGTGTCAAATATTTTTTTGTTCAAACAGTTTAGGGCAGGGGTGGCCAACCCGCGACTCGCGAGCTGCATATGCGGCTCTT
>NW_017840970.1:0-1198 GCF_001891065.2 Hippocampus comes
AAAAAAAAATAGGGGGATCAAAGAGCAGAAAAGGAGGTGGAGCTTGTGCCTGACTCTGCAGGCACTCAGCGATCTCCCGTAAGATCTGAACTTTGCTCACACGAGAGTTCGGTGTACGTTTTAAAGTCAACTAGGCCACTACATTAGGTCCACCTGCTCAATCCAATGAACACATTGCCTTATATTGGTAGCTCGACCTAATTATTTGACCATGATGCGTACCTGCTGGTAAGGGTTGGTCAACGTCTGGTTGCAGTAAACATAGTAATGAACGATATCTGCAAGCAAGCAAAACGATGAGTCAGCATTCTCACAATGAGGTTTTGAAGCTGGCTGGTGGATGACTCCGCGTTTTTATTCGTCGTACCTGTGCCGATGACGCCTTTGATTTGACTCATGATGAACTTGTCAGGCGCCACGCAGAAGTCACTCGTGCCCTGAAAACAACACACAGGAGTCCAATGCAGTCAAATTGAAACTGTGACTTCCAAACTTTGAAAACCAAACCCTGGCTTGAAACCTTTAATTTGAAAACTTTTCTTGCAAACCATTACCGAAGCTTGAAACACTAAACCTGCCAAGCTCCCATCAATCCTTTATCCAGACCGACACTGCGCACGACGCTACATGACTAGCGTGCAAAGGGATAATTAGCACGGTGGACTTGATGAGCACACTACCATGGCAACGCGGCTGCGAACGTGCACGCTTCACTAACGAGACCTTTTCCTCATTGTCCAACGAGCGATTCCCCATCTCTTCCGGCCCGTTTCCGTGGTTACGCATGGATCCTGCACTGGCCCGCAGGTACCGGTTAACCGCAGCAGTAGAATGAATATGATTTACATTTTTTAAAACGAATAAATGAACTTGTAACAGATGGCATGCCGGGCAACTCACCACAGCGGCGGCCAATTCGGCTCCGAGCGACGCCCAGCTGAGTATCAACGTCAGCACCCCGCACAGCATCATCCTGGTGGGGAATTCAAACACATTTAGACACACTCAAAATGATTACATATCAAATAACGAGCACCCAATATTAAACACATGCAGCGATATTTTCATACGTGCGTTTCCAATTTCTATGCGGGAGCAGCTCAATAAAGCGGACTGGTAACAGTCATTAGAGCATCAAAGAAGTTTTATTTTGAAAATCTGGTGCCTCCCCAAACTGCTTGCTTTAATCACCAGGCAC
>NW_017840971.1:0-1197 GCF_001891065.2 Hippocampus comes
TTTTTTTTTACCAAAATTACACAACTTTGTTTAAAAAAAATTACATAGTTCTCACAAGTGAGAATATTTGTTTTGTTGGAGAGTTGACAAACAGGAATCAGCTACTCAGGGATAAGATAATGAGGAAAGGTTTGGGCAAAGCTTGTGTGAAAATGGTTTCAAATGAAGGAGAATTGTTGTAAAATCCTGAAGGGACTGATAAGCGAGCCATCCCGAGGGGTCTGTTGACTGCAGCGTGTGATTCAATGTCACACTTGTCAAGTGTGCAATCCGCAAAAGTTGCTTTTCTCTCCAAGAGGTCATTTGGTTGGAGTTGTTGCTTTCCGTTTGGGTTGTTTGCATGAAACTCGAAACGCGGTGGCCTGTGTAATTTCTAATTTGTCACCTGTCTGTACATTTTTGGAAGGACTTTAAATTGCCAAGTTAACGACAGATCGGTGATGATCAGTGATGTGTAAATAAATAAGCTGCATTCTTATACGTTTGTATCCGCAGTCGTCGCCTTGTGCCGTAATAAACACTGAGACTACACTTGTGACTTACTTTGTTGTGCAAGATTATTTCCTCAAACAGCGGCTACAATCACAAAAAAACGCCTCCTTCAAATAGACTTTTCAACAAAAAACAAACAGAAATTGTCAGTAAACAGTGGCAAAGTAAGTTGGCTACCCTCTGGCTTCAGCCACACGGGAGCCAAATGATAATTCATTATATATATAAGTGTGGGCTAAACATGTTGCTAACGGCTACCAAAACCATCTTCCGAGGAGGCAGATTTAACAACAATTACATGATGGAATACTCAATAAAAGCACAATGGTGTGCAATTTGTCAAAAAAGGAAGTTTGCGAACCACCAAAGCGCTTCAACCCTCCGATACCATCGCTGTGAAGAATGTTAGATAAGACATGCCTCTGTGAGCCGTGTATGCGACCCTCAATGGGGGCAAGGTGAGAGCACAAATCATGCGTGTGGACATCTTGACAACTAATATAACAAAGATGCTCACTGTAGTTTCACAAATAATTCAAAATATTAATCATGTATAAATAATTGCCTATGCTCATACATCGGCAAGGGGCGGCACGGTCATCGACTGGTTAACGGGTTCGATTCAGGCTTTCCTGTGTGGAGTTTCCATGTTCTCCTCGTGCCTGCCTGGGTTCTCTCCCACATTCTAAAAACATGCGTGGCAGG
>NW_017840972.1:0-1198 GCF_001891065.2 Hippocampus comes
CATGCGTTTCTGGAGAGTTTCCAGTAAATCGTGCCTCGTAATGTGCTCTCTTAAGTTGATTTGCATTCGTGTGGAAAATTCAGTACGACTGTATATTATGTCTATAAGAATTGCTACCGTAGACATTCTAATGCAGAACACTTCCAATGTCATAGATTTCTGAGTCCCATCACATTTTGAGGAAAAATATGTATCCATAGTCATAAAACTTGGTAGTCTGAAAATGCCATGTAGCTCATAAGTCCTGTGTTCATCTGCGGCCGTGCGTCTGTCTACTGTACTGGATGTTCGAGTATTGATGTCAAAGCCCTTTTTCATTGTTGTGGCACACTTCAGATCTCTTGTCACATGATTACCCAGTGACATAGACGAGTGGTCTGACTTTTTCCTAATGTCTCTGTGCTGACTTATGTATTAGTGGGCCAATAGCAAGGTCACTGTGCATTGCTGTCCCCATTTGGCAAACAGATAAATTTCAAGTTGAGTCAACGTCACTGGAAAGCTTTTTCTTTAATAACCAATCCAGCTCTATTTTGTGGAACAATCTTGTAAAAGTCAATCCATCGACTTGCCACACATATCTTGGATTCATAAGAATTTAAACAGCAATCCAGCATACCATAAATCAGGTTTTATTTATTTATTTTTTAATGTGAATTGCTATTATCCTCTTGAGCTGATAATCAGGATGATATTCTGTAGTATTTTACGGTCTCTGTGTAGTTTGCATTGTGCAACTCTCTGACTGCTGTCTTAAAAGGAGCTAATACTTTTTAGTATGTGGACTCTTCTGGACCTTTACTGTCTAGACTTGGCAAAGTCGACAGTTAGCGATGAAAATTTATTATTTTTTTTAAATGGGGTGATTCAAATTCCATTTTACATATGCTCAGTGTACAGTACAATGTTGCTTACATCCCCGTCGTATTTGCCAATGATGTAGCACTGCTGCAGTTAAACCATGATCCATTTTTCATGCAATAACTTACTTATGCACAGCGCGAGCTGCCATCACTTACGCATTCACACTGTACTGACTCCAAGTGAACATCATAAAAGTAACTCTTAAGCACACTACCCTCGCACCTCACTCTCCAGGCATAATTTATCGATTCATCCTAGAGGACCCTTTGGTCCACAGCACGAGTGTTTCCCCCTCGCCCCGCCATGACATCTCAGGTGAATAGAAATCTGAACC
>NW_017840973.1:0-1198 GCF_001891065.2 Hippocampus comes
CTACACTTGGGATTGACTTACCTTTAAAAACATGTTGGAGTGCAATTGTCGCCAAGTCATGAATCATTTCAATAGAAGTTATTAAGAACAGGTTTAGCTTGAGCATTGCCTCTGAAAATGTGTATGTCATAGTTAAAACAACTCAACCCAATTCATATAGCACTTGAACGATAACCGCTGCTGTAACAAAGTGTTGTATTTAAAACCTGTATTAGTTCGATCATCGATGACTAAATAAAAAAGTATTTTCCAATTTACAAGACCTCGTTTTACGATGGCATCTAACATACTGGAGTTGTCGAGTTGTTTTGTGAAGCCGATAGAGGAGTAACATTGAAGTCTCCAACGACCAGTCTGTGAGTGGTCCGAATAATGTGACAGCGAGTTTGGGTTTGGTTATGAAAGCTTCTTTCTCGGGACCTGTGGTGAGCATTTAACTGAAAAGATGTGGCTCCATTCCAGTGGGGCCCTCGCTTCCAATAACGGCCATTGTGCCGACTGTCGAAGCCTCCATTATCACCCGTGCGCTCGTGAATAGCAAAGCAGCCCATTATTATTTCATGTGGATGCTGCAACATCCATCGACAGGAGGCTGTCACACATTGTGTGCATGGATGGAGGCGTTGTTGTCACATTGGCGACGTGCACACAGGCGAGTTGAATGGCTGCGAGTGTCTTTAAGTGTATGTTTTGTAATATCGTTCTGTTTGCAAATGGATAAACCCCATCACAAACTGGTCGGGCAAGAGTTTTTTAAAGTATGTTTTAACTGTAAGGCAAAAGTCCAAAAAGTTGTGAAATAAAACTACTGTCCCACTAATATGTTAGTGCTGTCACTATCAAATATTTGGGGAATTGATTTCAACAATGCACAATATACATATATTTTTAGTTTTTTATTAAAACAGCGAGCCCAAAACTTTTTAGTCACCATTGTCATGTGAAGACATATTTTGAAGGACAGACATTATAAAAACAAACGATGATAAATATCACTCACCGTTTCCTACATTAGCTTCAACGAGCCCAGTCGTATGCCGTATTCCGGCACAGTGCCGTGTCTATGATGAATAAAGTTCTCGTTTGTTGTCCGCGCATTACTGGATTCAGTAATCTGGTGAAGACGCTTCACTTTGCCACCTCCTGTCCGATTTAAAGATCATGTGTTTTCTGTGCAGCCACAGGGAATCGGTGAGCC
>NW_017840974.1:0-1188 GCF_001891065.2 Hippocampus comes
TCTATCTATCTATCTATCTATCTATCTATCTACTATCGGTTGGGCGGTAAATCAGACTTACTTTCTTGTTGAGCTCACAGTTGCTCGAGTCCGGAATGATCCTCCACGGGTCGCCTCGGACCAACAGAACCAAGCGGCAAAGGATCAGTGCGCTCAGGGTGCCGAGCATCATCCTGACTTCCTCCCCCCCCAAAAAAGAGAAGTATTCCGAACTATGCCACTGAAGGCATGGGTGAGTTGGACCGTGCACGGCTCCAAGCGGTCACGCTCACCCGTTGAGCCCGCAGTGGTACTCGGGCGGCGCGGTGATGGTCATTTGGAGGGCTTTTTCTTTTGCTTCCACCTAGGAGGGGCGGGGGGGTCACATCACATCGTCTGCTTGTCGGGAGCTCCCTCCTTGCTCCTCTTCTCTCCGCGTGGCCTCCTCCTGCGATCCAAAGTTGGTGCGTAAAAACAGGCAGAATCACGCGTGCGTCACAGTGGACCAAAGAAAAGTTCGTGAATGAAGGCACAACCCCCCAAAAAAGTCTCACTACTGCTTCACTGATTTTATTTGCATCTGTGTGAGCGTGTCCACATCTCCGCTGAGTACGTGTGTGCGCGCACACACATCTCGGCTGTCAGGGGTCTACCCCCCGTGTCGTTCTGCAATCCGCCCACCAAACCCCCTTACGCACACGCAGACACACGAACACACCCGCTAACCTTACTTTAACCTTACCCAAGTTCTCAGACCCCTAAAATTTAATGATTAACGTGATAGGGACAGTGTGCAAACAGATTTATGCCCACCGCCCCCGCCGCACCACCCGCCAACCTGGAAACTTTCTCTCCCGTCAATGGAGAAAAGATGAGAACGGCCGATACATAAGCATCAAGCAGAACACACGCAACAGACGCAATCGTGTGATGCATAAATGCATATTTGGTGTCACTTGTATGAAGTCGCAGGATGCCTTGCAGGCAAAGACGAGCGGTGCCAGTGAAGATGCGACGGTCCGATTACCATCGTGCCGGACAAAGTGAGAGACATTAACATGAGAAAACGTGCAATAACGAGGCGCTTCGCACTGCAAATTCATGAAGATGGGACAGACACTCAATTATTGCGCATTCTGTAGTGCAGTGACACTCACAAAATAAAATTAAAGAGGCTGGGAATTCAAGAAAACAAATTCGCAAGAACGT
>NW_017840975.1:0-1198 GCF_001891065.2 Hippocampus comes
AAAAAAAAGGTACATATTTACAGGCTCCAGGATTGAATTTTGTTGCTTTTCGCTGCAGGAAAACCACTGACATTCCTGAATACCACCAAGAGGAAGGCGAGCTAGTGGTTCCAAGCTACGGCTACTTCATCCGAGGAGCTCAGACCACCTTTAACGGAGTGCTAAGGTCTGTGTTCCAACGGGCCCTCTGAACTTCTTGGTTTCATCTTCTGCCGGACTTGACAGTGTTGTCTTGATATTTGCCCTCAGGGATCGCCAGTGGAAGTACATCTTGTGCAGGATGACCGACTTCGACTGTGAATTTGAGAATTTGTAGACGCGTCCGAGAGAAATGGCAAATTTGCCGCTACCCTTTGATATTGACAACCATGTGGTTCGTATGGTTACTTTTTCTGGGCCGAATACAGGTCCGTATAATTTTACTTGCATGCAAAACAGAAAATGCACATAAAAAAACTAAAAAACATTTAAACAACAAGCGGCATGAAGCTGCGGTCAGTTACAGGAAGTCCCTTTCATGTCGGTTTGGAAACTACACACGCGTATTGTTTGAAAACCACAAGATTAAAACCATAACTTTCTTCATTCCGTCGTGTAAGCTTTTTTTAATCCGGTCTGATGTGAATTTCTATTCTCCCACCGCGTGGCAGAAATAGTCCAACCGACTTAAAGCTCGAGGGGGTTTCACGCATGCTCCATTTAGTGCACTTTCCTCCTTGGTTCAGTTCACCCGGTCCGGTGCAAACTCCAGACATCAAACTAGTCGATCGGATTCCTCAAGAACTTTGGCGGTTGGGTGAGAAAACGATCCCACCTTGAGCTGATCCAACTGAAAGATGTATCAGTGCCTCCGGAATGTTCTAGGATTGGAAGTTAAGGGCCCAGCACTTCTTGGTAGTTCCACTGGGAGGACACCGCAGCCATTCCCAAAACCAGCCGAGAGACTCCCCGGTGTGTACAAAGGTATTCGGCCGACACTTTTGTTGGCTCTATCGTTTATCTCACTTTTTCTCGACAGGACTGGCGGCTTTGTTAACTAGCTTGGTCCATTGCCAAAGTGCAGTTAAACAAAGTCATCTGGAGGAATACAATGAAGTGACCCGGCTCTCTTTAAGGAGAGCACTGCGGTTGGGCCAGCTGCTTTTCAGTGCTTGTTTGTTTACGGCAGCTGCCGTCTCGGGGCTTGAGGCCAAACACC
>NW_017840976.1:0-1198 GCF_001891065.2 Hippocampus comes
AAGTTGTGATTTTTTTAATGATGATGCAATTTCATGCGTATGAAGTCTCAAATTGCGGATAATCTCATGCTATGGGGAGAATTGTTTATCTCATGAGGAAAAAAAATTTGATTTGACAAGAACAGAATCCAAATACAGTACATAATCTGTTTGGCGAAATATGCAGTTTTCTGCAAAATGTACACAAATACACAAGCAGCACCGCCCGCACCAACCAATGTTATCTTGTTTTGGACAGTGTCGGTTAGCTTGTGTGCGCCTCTTCTTCCTCACACGATTGCCATTTTGGAACCTCATTGCATTTTACTCACCACAACTGAGTATAGATCAGACTCAGGCCTCGCTGCCACACACAAAATGACTCTGAGCCGTCTTCTCTCACGGGACGAGACGCGACGGAAGTCCTCCCTGGACGAGGCTAAAACGAGTCCAAATTAGCCCCTTTCAAATTGCACCTTCAACGCCACAGCCTGGAAAAGGCCTTTTTTTAAAAAATTTTTTTGGTAGACAACTTTCCCTCCCGACGGCCACTTCCTGTGGTCGCGAAAGATTCCTCGCTTTAATTGTTGTAGCCTTTACACAAAACCTTGAGCGGTTTCAACAACAATCTGCCAGAAGGGAGTCCGTGGATCTTCCCCTTGCATAACTATTCCCAGAATGAAAAGACTATTGAATCAGCTCCAAACACTTCTGGAAACAAATTTCTGTATGTTGTTAGACGGAATATCTACAACGTGTACAAGAGAGGGACTGCAAGCCCGGTGTCTCTTATTTCTTTTACGCTTCATTCTTTGTAGCGCATGCAATCATCATACCATACAACATGTTATATCATGATCAGCATATGGCTACGACATAACCGTATTGCCATTATTATCTAGGGGAAAGCTGGTACCCACTTGGCTGCTGAAGAAAATATCCAGTGACTGTGTTAAATAATTCAACAGGCCAGAAGTCTTGCATCATATTTGGACAGATGAATCCAAGACCAGAAAGAAACCGACATGATGGTTTGGAAAGATTTGCGACCCTCATTTGCCATTTTACGACAGTCCTTGGAATTTAATTTCATACCTTGGACCAGATACAAATCCTGAGTATGTATGCACACTGCCAAAAAAGAAAAAAAGCCAAAGGCCGGAGATTTAATATTTGGGGACAATTCGTGTGCATTTTCAAAAATGTCCATTTTTTTTTT
>NW_017840977.1:0-1199 GCF_001891065.2 Hippocampus comes
TTTGTTACTTTGGATTCTTGTTGTTTCCAGGACTTAGTTTGTTCTGGATTTAGTTTTCTCAGCATTTTATTAATACAGTTTGTCAGGTTCACCCTGCTCCTCCCACTTGACTGCTTTTTGGGGTCCTTTAATACCACCATCAAGTGACACCCCATCCATGAAAAATATCGATAGTAAAGAAGGCGCATCCAGACAAACAGGCGGCTATGTAATGATAGTCATTTTTGGCAGGCAAAATACCCCAAAAGATTGTTCGATAAATAATCTAGTTTAGTCAAATACCCATCCCTAATCATCAGTATTAGCGCATACTGTCGAATTATGTGTTATTTAACTGTTTCAATGATGTTCACAGCTGCCCCTCCAAAACCGACGTTGACCCTGCACGCAAACATAGCATACGAAGGACTTCCTTACACCGTGGTCTGCTCAGTGACCTACACTTGCCCTACCCACGGGCCCTCGCTGACATGGAGCAGGGGCAATGCACACGAAGTCACCACCGTCATCAAGGAGATACACAGTGGGTTTTGGGAGGCTCAGTCCATCCTCATCATCATTCCCGAGGCGAAGGACGACCACAGTGAAGTCACTTGCAAGGCCAGCTTTTATGGAGGGATGTCATCCTCTGACAAGTTCACCCTGTTTGTCAAACGTGAGTGAATCGATGCTTTCATTGAAAGCGTAGACAAGTCAGATTGTCGATTAATAGGTTGGACTACAAACTGTTTCTTGAAACTTTGATTTGATTGAGTTTAAAAACAAAATATTCCAAATGACATCACTGCTGAATTTTGGCAGGGTGCGCCACAGCCAGCCCAACCCACCGTGGCACCTTAGCCAAGCTTTTATATGGTGTTCCCTGACACTGGTGATTTAAATTTAAAGTAACACAATTATTACAATTTAAAAAAACAAACAAAAGCAACTCTAATACATACAGTATATGTTACTATAAAAGTATAATAGAAGGTTTTTTTTTCCTCAAATGCATGCAGTCTTAGATTACAGTAGAAACAGGTTTAATTGTCAGTACAATGAAATGTTGATAAGCAAGTGCAAAGATGCAGTAAACTGCTGTTTAAGATGGAATGTGGGAATGCAAAATTATGGAGTAATAATAATAACATTAACAATATGTACTTAAAAATGATTTAAAGTTTAAAAAATAAGAATTAAAAACTAGGATTTAAAATGTG
>NW_017840978.1:0-1198 GCF_001891065.2 Hippocampus comes
CTCCATATGGCTAATAATAGGCCTCAGCCCGTTTTTATGCCAACAGGCTTGAATGCAACAATTATGCTCCAGCCATCATTGCTTTGGTTTCTCAGGAAGGCACAAAAGATACTGGTGGGGCTTTTTGCTAGAGGGGGTGCTCAAATAAATAAGCAAACTGTACCAGTCAAAAGTTTGGAAACATTTTCAAATTCCAATCGTCTCAAACACATTGAGAGGTCAAGAAATTCAAGATGTAAAATGAAAGTCATTCCAGGTCATAAAGCGTCAAGTGTCTCTCATGTATCTCTCTAGCTAGCTGGTTAGCTAGCTAGTTAGCTATCTGCCATCTGAGGACACGGATGTGATTTCCATTTTCAGTTGAAGTTTTGGTTGGCTTTCAGAATTTCCTAAAAAGTTCCTCCATCTGATAGAGACATAGGCAGGTTTTTGTAGTTCCACTTCACAAGTTGATGTGGTTTATTTTTGCCAAATCTACTCAAACTGAGAAACGGCTTGTCCTGTGTCGTTCATAATCTCACCGTTGAATTGTCTTCATACTTTTAGCCAATATGAATGAAAGGCAAACCTGTCAGACATATTTTTGGGAATGCAGAGTACAATCACACATCTCCGGTTCCTTATCCTCGCTCTCTCTCCTCCTCTTACGGAACGTTGCTGACAGAAGCTGTCACTTCTCCAGAGTGTTTTTGCTCGATACAACTATCAGCAGGAAGCGCCCACCGTGACCTCTCGCTGACCTGCAGCCCAGATTGGTCCCGCTGTTATTTTGGAAAGACTGCGTTGGAATCAAGGCTGAGAGCATTTGTCTTTTTAAATCGGCTAAGCTGATGTGACACAAGCAGGATGGTTGCTAGCCTCCGAACTTCTTTTCCAATGTTTGGCAGCACACTGGCTTCCTAGTAGGAAGGCTGTAGACTTGTAAATTAGTCCAAAATAATTATGTGCACATGTACAGGCTTTTTTAATAGGACGTTTCTCCTCACTCCCTTGAAAGAGTGCTTTTATATGAAACTGTCTGAATATCCACGGGCATTAGCTTGATGTAAGCAGATTTGAATTCAAAGCAGGAAAGACATGAGTAGCATCCAAGTACTTTTGTCCACTTTTTGCATCATGATAGTTTCATGATAGTTTCAGACGAATGTCTCAAGTGTGGGACTGAGCAATATATATATATATATATATATATATATAT
>NW_017840979.1:0-1199 GCF_001891065.2 Hippocampus comes
CACACACACACACACACACAAACCATCTGGAGCACCCTTGACCTAACACACATGCAAACACACACACATTCTCAGGAGAGAGCTTCATTACACAGGGATTACCAAAAGAAATGTTTTAATCAAGTTGTGCAGACAGCTGCGGATCGCAGGGCGAGAAAATGGCAATGACGTGGTTCATCAGGCGTTAAAGGAGAACATATCAAGAGGCCTGCGTATGAGCGTGTGTGTAGCTTCCTGCCGCTGTCTAACATGTCCAGCTGTGGTGGACGTGTGGGTCATTATTAGGATAAGAATTACGGTCTCAGACATATTTTCAAGTTTTACTCACAGCAGTTGTAAATCATGTCACGGTGAAACACAGCAGAGTAATGTTGTTTAGTATTATTCTGGGGCAGAAGACAGAAAAGGGAAATATGGACTATGAAGCAGCAAAAATTGGATAGACTTGTTGATGGGAAGCAGTGGAGCTGCACCGAAGTCTGAGGAATTGCAGGGAGGAGAGGAAAGTGGAATGCACACCACAGTGATAATCCATTCAAAGTTGATAATCCATCCACCCTTCCCCATTTCCCACTGTTTTCCCTCCCTCAAGCTTCAGTTCCTCAGATGACTGATTCAGGCATTAAGCGAGTTTCAGTCAACGGAAAACATCAACACCTGCTCTTCATTTCACCCTATGGTTTGCAGCTTCAACAAAAACATCTTACTCTACTATTTGAATTGAATAAATACTCCTGGGTGGAGAAGACGCTGACTTTTCAACATCTTACATAGCATACTGGTCACAGTGAGCTGGAGTTATCAATCATTGTTGACTTCAGCTACCAGATGACAACTGAATACCAACGGCGAGATGATTATTTCCAGTATATGATGTCCGTCAACTCGGCAGTCGGAATAAACTCTGAGAATGATGACGCTGTCTTGCTGCAGGGCGTAATACACCCAGAGAGTTACACGTGTCAACCACATACATTGACATTGATAACCAATTGAAAGAAAGAAAACGTCACTACACAATGGGACAAAATAGGATCGCCTCTGTATTGCCTGAAAACGTATCTTTTATCTCGCTAAAAGTTTACAATGAAGTGCAGTCCATTTCGAAGTGTCAATTAGATCAATATTAAATCAGATGCCATTGCAGGTTTGAATGGACCCCTTGTGGGGACAATTAAATTTCTGAATTACAAAATGGA
>NW_017840980.1:0-1199 GCF_001891065.2 Hippocampus comes
TTTAGTTTAGATTAAACACGTTTTATAACATTTTACAAGTGAAATGATAAAACCCGTGAATTATGCCTGAAAGAGGACGTAAGAGTGGCGAAAAGTCCCATTCGCTCTTTCCAAGTGAATCTCACCCATAGACGTACATTCGTCAACGCCGTGAGAAGCTGCTCTGACGTCAACCCCATTGCCATATTGGATGTGGAAAAATGGAGCGTCGGAGAAGATGGCGAATATCAAACAAGACGACGACGAGATGCCTCATCAATATGCTGCTTGGAGATGCATCCGCGGCTTTGCATCCGAAGCCAGATTTCATGACCAAGAACGTAAAATGTCTTTGGTTGTGACGGCAGAATTTGCTGCCTTTGTGCCTGATACTTGAATGAGCTTTCAGGTCAGAGCGAGGCGTTTCAAAAAGCAGGTGAATTTGAAGGCCCCGCCCACATGTAGGAGACGTGTGATCAGGTCCGAACTGATCAGGCATGCAGAACTATGACGCTTTTATTTTGTAACCTTTATTCATCCAGGTAAGGCAACAGAGAGAAGATTCTGCTTGGGGCCGCGATGGCCATTGCGGGCCCGGAAATGCCCTGGCCGTTCGGGAAAATGAACAGCAAGCATTTCGAGAAATTCCCAATGGCCACCCCGCTTCTGGGTGACATGACATCATAACATAATAATAAGGTGAAAGAAGTGATTTATCTGGCCAACCATTACATGACTACGTTTAAAAGGGACATTGATGTTCAAGACCTCCTCTGGGTCTGCTCATACTTTCGGACAGTATTTGTCAGTATATTTCTTTACAAAGATTTCTCTTTAAAGTAGAAACATTTTCTTTTCAATTTGTTAGGAAGTATGTTTTTGAAGATGCTTTTTCATCACTAATTTGTTCATAATTAGGTCTTTTTTTTCTTTATAAGTGCAGGTATGGGAATCAGAAACCTATATTTTCATACTTTCACATTGATGCTATGTGCTATATTAAACTTTTAAATGACTCGCATAAACGAAAAAGCTCCGGAAACTGTAAACATTTGTCCAACTTTCAATGTATTTGAATTCACATGAAAGCCTTGGCATGGTTGTTGATGTTTTCTATGTTGTGCATACTGTTATTTCATGTTTCGAATATGTTACTTTGATGAACACAGAATGCAGGTCTGTACCTGCTTTTGCTCAAATAAAGCTTGAGAGAGAGAGAG
>NW_017840981.1:0-1199 GCF_001891065.2 Hippocampus comes
AAATGGATGAATTGATTATTCAAGTCCTTCTTTATTTTAGGGTTCTCTAGTAATACAAACTATTAGTGGTGTTTTATCCGATAAAGTCATGACCTGACATTGTTCATCCAATATAAATACATTTTAAGGTTGTGGGCCCAAAGTTGTGAACATTTTCATGAAGTTTTGCAATTGAATCACGTTATATGATGACAAAGCAAATTTCATTTCCTGTATTTAGTTATCACAACTAACTTCTTTCTACATTTGGAGCGCAACGGGGCCTTTTATTGGCTTAATAACGGGAAAGATAAGCCTCCAAATTTATTATTCATGGAACTCTGGCCTATTGTCATCCATCCAAAACACCCACTCTGTTTTTCGTGCTTTGATCCGCTGAAGGCAATGTTATGGTTTTAAAGTAAGATAGGAACACATTTTAACTGATCTTTATATGAGGATAATTCCATTATAGAGCTATGAACAGTTATGTACATGAAAATATCTCAAAAGCCAAGAATGACAGCTTACTTTATACTTTTGATAACAACTCAACCCAATGTGAAGCTCTTTCCCTAATGGTAGCCAACTGTTTGTTTTGCAGGCTTGTGGCTGGATGTTTTTGCTCATGATGACCTTCACAGCATTCCTGATCCGTGCTATTCGACCTTGCTTTACTCAGGCTGCTTTCCTCAAAACCAAATACTGGTCTCATTATATTGACATTGAGCGCAAGATATTCGATGAGACCTGCAAGGAGCATGCCAAGAGCTTCGCCAAGGTTTGCATCTACCAGTACTTTGAAAATATTAGTGGAGAGATGCGCAACATACATCATCACTCCAGCAAGGATGACAGTGACTATGAGGATGATGATAAGAGAAGGAACGAAGAAGACAAACTCCTGGGTATCAGGGTCCAGGATGACATGAATAAAGCTTTGTGCAACTGGCACATATGCAAGCCAGCTCTTGCGTTGAGAAAAGAGCAAAAAAATGGTGAAAACAATGACAAACTGCATAGAGAAGGCGGTGGAGCAGTAAGTGGGCTTGCAAACGGCCACACTCATAATGTGGAGAAAAAGGAATGGGCGGTGTATTACAGTAAAGTCTGACCTCAAAGGGACAAAGGACTACGTGCTTGAAATACCTTTGGTTTCCGGAGTGTATCAGAAATGTGTTTGTGAATGAATTTTCAGTCTGTTGACAGGCTCATTTAAT
>NW_017840982.1:0-1198 GCF_001891065.2 Hippocampus comes
TTTTTTTTTTTTTGCTTTTCTTGCTACCATCTTTAACGCAACTTTCCAAAATGTCTTGGTAGGATTAAGGAATGGAGATTTGGAGGAAACTCAGGCGCGGGGTGGGGGCGCATACAACAACAGTTCAATGAAGGTGTTGTTTCATTGTTGAAAACAAATCAAGGACCGTATGACCCCAAATTTAGATTTTAAAATGATGCAACTGGTCTATAAATCGCTGAACGGTGTAAGTCAGGGTGTCCAACTTTAATCCTATTGGAACATAAACCCAGCAGGTCTCTGAGGTCTGCAAACTTGGGCCACTTCATGGAACCCACAGTTCAAAGCAAACATGGTGAAGCGGCATCTAGCTGTTATGCTGCTCACAAATGGAATAAGATGCCAATACAAGTGAACTCAGCTCCACATAAAAATGTCTTTAAATCCCAGTTAAAAATGTTTCCCATACCTACGATTGAGGTGTTTCAAAGCATTTTAAAAATCTTGTTCTCTAAAATGTTGTACTTGCACCGTACCTCCTTTTAGTAATTTCCGCAAGCTAAGTTTTATGTCTGTAGATGGCTGCGTCTTGATCTGCGTATCAGATTTTTGAGGCAGCTTGACGACCATTCTTTACTTTTGTGTTTTGTTTTTTTTTCTTTACCTTAAGGTGGGCGTACCTTTAAACGTGCTGGTGGTTTGGGCGCTCGGACAACGGCAACGCCGTCTCATCCGCAGAGGCAGCAAGGAAGAGACTCGCGCCGCCAGCAGTTTCCGAACCTACGTCCTCAACCTGGCGCTGGCGGACTTGGTGCTGATCCTGCGGACGCCCCTCATGTTGGGATACCTGGCTCACAACAACAGTTGGCCGTTCGGTTTGGCCTTATGCCGGCTGGTCATGTTCCTGCGAGGCTTGGGTTTGTACATGTCGGCCTTCCTGGTGTGCGCCGTGGCCCTGGAGCGATGCCTTTGTCTCCTGAAGCCCGTGTGGGCTCGCTTGCGGCGCCCCGCCTGGGCCGTTCCTTTGGCCTGCGGCTTGTCCTGGCTGCTGGCCACCATCCTGTCCGCCCCTTACCTGCACAGCGCCGTCCTCAAAGAAATCAACAGCACGTACCAGTGCCTTGAGAGTGGCAAGTTTGACACGGGGCTGTTCGTCACCGAGACGGTAGCGGGTTTCATCTTGCCCCTGCTGGTGTTTTTGGGAAGCAATTTGGCCATC
>NW_017840983.1:0-1201 GCF_001891065.2 Hippocampus comes
CACACACACACAGAAACCGAGAAAGAATTTCTTTTCAGCTCACTCATTGTTTATACAAATAAAAAGTTGCGATGTACCATTTTTTCACTTCTTTATTTTTTTGAAAAGCACAACAAGTGAAAAACATAAAATAAATCAAATCCTCACCGCTCCCTTTACAAACTCCCAAAGAGCGGTATATGCATGCAGCCCCTCAGTTTCCACTATTACAGATTCAGCGCCCTCAGACTGCCGTGAGACAATGTCAGCATCACCCCATTCGACCACCAAGTCATCCCCCATTCATTTCACACAAGTTATGCAATACACAACATGTTAAGACTTTAGACTTAATGTCTTCCAGGTACAGTAAACTCATCGCGTTTTACCAAGCATCGCCACCAAATGCTTTGTCCACTGCAAGTTTGTCCCGGCTTCTTCTGTCACGGTCAACTGACCGATGGTTGATCAAGGTGCCATTGTCAGTGGAAGGAAGGCTGGGGCAGCCAGCTTTTTGGAGAATAGGCTACATCGCCAAGGAGGTGATGAATTGATGGTCTCGAGAGACTGTCGGGTACCTGCAGCTCCAACAAAAATGTTCCAAAATAGCCCCCTTCCATCCACCACAGCCTGCAGAATTACGGAGGGCCAGCCTCCGCAGTTGAAGTAGTCTGTGTGATGCTGCTCTGGGCGATGAATGGCAACATGGAAGCTAGTTATTACACCCACATGCTGTGGCAGCCAGCCCACATCGTCTGTCAAAATGTGCTGCCATGTCCTTTAATTTTATCGGCGCTGGGCAAGTGTATGACTTCAGCCAAAAGTCTCCTCTCTACCATAGCACAGACATCAGATACACAACGCCACACTGTCATAATGCTGACACCAAACAACTGCTCCTGTACTCCGAATTGGTTCCCAGGTTACACAAGGCGATGGCGATCCTTTTTAACAGAGGAAGACAAAGGCGGTAGTCTGCATCTCTCTTATCCATCTTGGATCCGAAACAACTATTTGCCCTTGGATACCTTAAAATCTTAAATCAATTTGGTCTCAGTGTAGGTTGAAACAAGTGCTTCTTCCATTCACATTTTTGATGTGCTTCCAGACTCTGCGTGACAAGTAAAATCCGTGAAGTAGTCATCTTTAATTTTTTTACAATTATTACATATACAAAACAATACTGTCTTAAATGAAACTGAAGATTAAACCTTTTTTCGTT
>NW_017840984.1:0-1200 GCF_001891065.2 Hippocampus comes
TTTTTTTTTTTTTTTTTTGTCTAACAGCTGCTTCTCATTGTGACGGAAACACCCAGGGAGGCGTGACCAACGTGTTCATTACGGTGCATTCGTCGTCAGTGGTACAAGTGCATTTTTGTATTTCCAACCCAGGATAATATATTCGACTTCTGATAATATAATAACCGTTTAAATTAATATGATGATAATACATGGCGTACAATGCGTGATTAGGTTATCACATGGAAAAATAAAGCTTTCTAAGATAGTAGAAATATTAAAATGTTGAGGACTATGAATCTTTAGATTACCAATTAAATTCCTATGTAAGAATACAATACAATATTTACATTTTTTCTTTATTTGTAAAGGAACTTTAGTTGCATTTTAAACTTAGAAAATTGACATTAAAAAAAAACATTTTTAACTTACTTTTTCAGTTGACATGGAATGCACCATAAGCGACATACCCACCTGTCATTAAATTGAGAGATGTGATTGGCTGCTGAATCACCCTCCTCTGCGCTGATTGGTTTCGAATCCAGAAAGGGAAACGGGAAGGGGGAAAAAAATCGTGTCAACTAAACCTCACGCATTCTTGCGCCACACGTAACTTACCCGTCAACCTCGTCAAATACAAAACAAAAGTTGAACAAAATGGGATGCTTTTACTCGAAAAAATCCAAACGAAAGTCGTTGGAAAAGGAAGAGAGGACACCGACGACGACGACGGTAGAAACTACGACGACCACCAACGCGGTTCCCCTTGGCAACAACACGGACGAGGCGGCACCGAAACAGTACAGCTGGGACAAGCGAGAAAAGGTTCGCCACGTCTTCTCATTTCCCTCTTTTGCAATACCCACCATTAAACCGACTTTTAAAAAGTTGACTCACGTTACGTGAATAATAATACCTACGTGAAGTGTCGCCGTGGTGACGTTGACGTCTAAGCTTGACACTTTTTGCAAATGGCGAATGACTTGATTGGCAAATGACGCGTGTTAGCATAACAATTGGACATACAGTATTTTAGTTCTACCGTCTGCAGTAGGCTGCAGGTGCATTTGAGTGATCGCTATTCTTGGCCAACAGGCTTTGACTTTTCCACTCGAGCCATTGGCCTCCCTCTGTCTCTCGCTCACTCCGTGTAACTTGTTTTAAGCCAATTATGGGATTGCAAAACGCACCTCTTTTAACCGCATTTAACCTGACCCACAG
>NW_017840985.1:0-1199 GCF_001891065.2 Hippocampus comes
AATATATAAATTACACATGCGTCTGTCAGTCCACTGCCCGTCCACTAACCCACTCCGTCGTCATTCCAGCTTCCATTTGCCACGTGGACTTGTGACCCAAATTCCAGTGCTGGAATTTTATTTTTCCTGCCAATAAAGTCAGCATAAAGAGACATGGGACACTTTGTCGTAGGCTGTGAGCTGATCTCAATTTTTACTCCTTTCTTGTCAGCAGGGCCCTGCGCTGCGTGTGAGCTTTAAGAGGTTCCACATGTGCACCAAATAATGGTGTTGAAATGAAATTAACTTATTTTCGTATGCATATATACAGTAAATATACAATATCTTATCTTTGATCGCATTCAGTGTGTCAGGATCATGAATAAATGAGTCCAAGTCGCAATTCAACTCAGTTGACCTCGTTACAAAACCAATCAAGTGATATTTCACTTCTTGACTGCAAATTTGATGTACAAGGGAGAAATGATTCCTGACGGCCACATCTGCTCTTTTCGCTCCCTGTCGTCAAAAGGACAGTAATTATTGGAAGAAATATGTGTGCAAAAATCAGTAATTGTCTTTTAATTAAATGACATACACTTCTTATCTCTGCCTGGTGGTTTTAAACCACGCAAGGAACCAGTTGAATTGTAATGAATTTGCTGGTGACAGAACTAGAAGACCATTTGTCGAAATAGTCTGCAATAATTGTCAGTCGCCCCAGCAGCATTCTAATCGAGCAAAGATTCACTTGGATAGAGTAGGTGCAGAGTTTTTGTCTTTGGATTAATTAAAGAGCTTTTTCATACCAACGGGTTTGTAAAATTCTAGTTAATTCGTAGCCACATTTATCTCTTGTGTATTGCAGAAGAGAATTTAACATATCTGTCTCTCTCTCTTTCTCTCTTTTTTTTGGGGGGGTGGTGTGTCATACTTACTGCTGCAAAAAACATTTTTGTCCTGAGGGATAGCACGATATAATTTCTGTACTGTAAGGCACTTTGGAGTACGAATGAATGGCCTATTTTAAAACTGTTATTAACTGCATTTATGTTAGTTGTTTTTTTGCCGAGGATAAAGAATATATGCCAGTGAGTGTTATTACAAAATTAGCAACAACAGTTACTTTTATTGAAAAAAATTGCTGATAATGGCCCCACAGGCCTGATTGCGCCCCCATTATAGGCCTTTTCTGGCACACGGGCCGTATGTTTGACACC
>NW_017840986.1:0-1199 GCF_001891065.2 Hippocampus comes
TGGAGTACCTGCAGAAAACCCACACAAGCACATGGATGCAACATGCAAACTATGCAAAGTCCATAAACTCCACCGTGCTGCCAGCAGAGAAAATGAAGCCAGACAAAACTTCTACTGGATGACTGAAGCAAAATTCCCAAACAAAATAGCTCTATATGTTGTTCCATTTTCACTAGCTGTACACCAGACATACCAATACTTTTGTCATTATGGTATATTAACATCCATTTTTCCAAATAAATCAAGTGGATTTAAAAAAAAAAGAGGAAAAAAAAACGTGAATAATGTTTTGATGGGAAGTGAGAAAGGCTACTGAACAGACAAAAAATGGAGCTAGAGAGACTGCGATTGAGGAGAGGTACACAAACTGACAGGTGACAGACACATAATTCCTGCCTTGTCTGTGAATCATGTTGCATCAGTTAACAAGGATGGTTCCAATCAAACACATGAACACAACTTACACAGCACAGTGAGAGCGGCGCTATGAGAGGTTTGGTGTCCTAATCGGTTCCAGGCCATGCAGTAGTACTGACCGGCATGGTGAGCACGCACTGAAGGGAACGTCAAGTTCTGGACGCTTCCTTTTGCTAGCACCTGGTCTCCTAGGATGCGATACCAAGCATGCCTAAAGAAAGATGGGGATGATCACAATAAAAGTGCTTCATAGGGCTGAGTAATGATGTAATAGCCAAGCCAGGGTTACTTTTGATTTTAAACTTCTGCCATTTGAAAAATGCCCAACCTAAATACAGTCCATTTTACTCAGCTCTAATTGAAGACAAAATACAGACGAGACAACTACAACATGAAAGTGACATAAAAGACAAGACACGATGACAGCAATACAATGAGCATTTTGTGGATAGTGATAATGAAATACCACCTGCTGGTAGGGGGATGGGCACGGCTAACACAGCTGAGGTTCACATAGGAGCCTTCTCGAATGTCACCAGGCGGTGTTATCTGCACATGGGTGTTTTTGGGTGAGACTGAAAAGAGACAAAGAATGACTGTCGGACTTGGTCACCCCACTAACCGAGGCTCCCAATTGCTCAGATTAGACAGCCAGCCGGCTCGAAGGACGAGTCCCTGAACCTCTCTCATTTACATATAATAGAGGCCACTGTGGTCAATTTTGAGCTTCATGCCAAAAGCTGAGAATTTTTGTGTATATGCAGTTTTGCAGTTTTTTTTTT
>NW_017840987.1:0-1202 GCF_001891065.2 Hippocampus comes
TGTGAATCAACGGCGCAGAGTTAGGCACAGGTCAGATTTGTAGCGGTCGATGGTTTGGGGTGTCAGAACAGACTTGGTTTATCAGTAAAGGTGCTTTAGTTGAGTCTGAGGTTGAAGAAGGCATGTTAGTCTCCAGACTCTGTGTTCAATTTGGGTCTGTATAATTGAACAAACACAAAGTGAATCTACTGGCAAAGAAGCCTTGACTTCTTCAGTCGCGTGAATGGCAACAAGTGGCTCGAAAAGTTGATTGCACTTTCTGCCATCTAATAGACAAGCGTTTAGTTGATCCGTCACGACACACTTGGGTGCCAAGAAACCCCGGTTAGGAATCGCCCCCCTAATTAAGAGCAACCCGTTACAATGCTTCTAAATTGCCACTAACCTAAACCGGGGCCCAAACAGCTCCTTGCTCACCTTTGGGATGTCCCGGATCGCTGAACTCGTACTTCCCCATGCCGACAGTCCGTAGCATCTGCAGCCCGTTCGGACCCTCTTGATTGTCGCTGGCGGCCGGAGGGGCGTTCGCGGCGACCGGAACATGGGCGGCGGCCCCCTGTCCATTGCTGAGCTGGATGAGGCCCGGGTGGTGGGCGCTCATCTGGCCGCTACCCATCATGCCGTGCGGACTGGGGTGCACCACGTGGTTGGACGGAGCGGTGGCGTAGGGCGGCTGGCCGGGCATGCTCAGCACCATGGCGGGCGGTTGCGGGGTGGACTGCGGCGTCAGCTGGAAGTGGGCGGTCATGAGGGAGTGCTGATGATGGGACGGCGGCACCGAGGTCACCCCGATGATGGGCGACTGCGCCGTCACGCTGTGGTTGTAGGAGGGCGGATGGGGGAGGGCGTAGGTGTGAGGCAGGAGGCTGGGCTGGCTGACGGTGGTGACCGGCGCCACCCAGGCGGGAACTGCAAAGCAGAAACAAGAACACTATTCAACCAAGGAACCCTCAACCAACGCTAATACAAATCAATCAATCCATCAGTCAAGGTAAATGAAGCAGAAAAATCCAACCGATCATACACCAATACATGAGAGATGTGCTAATTGACAGGCAGTCCAGTGTTCAGTCTGTTGAAAAGTCTGTTCATGATTAAAATGTTATTGGATTTCTGATATATAGTTGGAGGCAAGTGAAGTTTTGATTGATTTTACAATCCCAAAAAATGAAACTTCAAACTCGTAACATTTCGTGTAAAAG
>NW_017840988.1:0-1203 GCF_001891065.2 Hippocampus comes
CATTTTCAGTCAACAGCAAGTGGCAAAATGGCCACGCAGACATGGATGAGTATTTTGCTGCTTAATTCATTTTCCATGAACGCAATATTAATCAGAGAATGGTGTTTACACTTGTGGGGCCGCATACAACATAGTGTAAATATTTGACTTGACTTCCCCTTTCACTGAGAAGCGCAGACAGCTCAAATGTGCCAAAAAAAACGAATGCACGGTGGCGTGAACAGCTTTTTGTTCCTGGTCAGACAGCAAAGATGACGACGTCCATCGAGAAAAAGAGTTTGTAGGAGGTGATGGGGAGGAGCGGGTAATCCACTGAATTTCTCTCATTGAGGGAAGTGCAGTACAAATATTCGCTGCAGGATGATGGTCAGCCAAAAGTGGTTGGCTTCCAGTGGTTGAGTCGAGTACAAACGGGAATCCTAATGATGCTAGACTGAAGATTCTTTATCTGTGTGTGGAACTGCTAAAAGGCTGTGATGTTTTTTGATGATGCGGGGGTCACTGTGTCTAGTGTATTACTGTTCCGTTCTCCGTGCTTTCAGCCCCCCCGCCCCCGCCCCTTCGTCCATGAGAGGGCGAGGTGGGTTGAAGAGTAGCTGCGGGGGTCAGTACGCAGTGACCAGGTCCTTGTCGTAGTTGTATCGGCCCCTCTTGGGGGTGGGGCTGTCCGCGCTGTCCTCAGTGTCCTCGCTCTCGCCGCCGCCCCCGCCCCCTTCCTCCTCAGAGGACGAGTCAAGAGTCAGATCCACCACCACTCCTCCGGGCGGCGCGGCGGGCCCAGCACTGACCACGCTCGCCGACGCCGCCCCTGTGGATTTGCCTGACAGGCTCGTGCTGCTGTGGGCCGGCGAGTGGCCATTTGTCTCTGGAACACCTGGAATCAGGACATGAAAAGAGATTTGAGAAAATGGCTGCCTCACAATCATACAGATACCATGCCTCGCCATTTCCCAGAATGTCTAGCATTCAGAAATCTGGCTAACTAGTAAAATGGTACCTTCACATATGAGTGCTCCAACTTACGACTTTTTTTAATCACTGCTCGAGTGAATTAAGAAAATGGGTGTGGGAGGCTGAGAGTAGAGTGGAAGATTTCCCAAGTTGTTGGGATAAGCCCTGGCTGCAGAGCGGAGACCACGGAGTGGCTGAATGTGGGTGTCGACCTCAACGTTTCAATCTGCATGCCCAACCACTCATCAATCC
>NW_017840989.1:0-1203 GCF_001891065.2 Hippocampus comes
GAGCACCAGACAAAGAGGAATCATCGGAGGAGGACACAACAAGCGCATCTCCCACTGCCCCAACGGCTAAAGCTGCAAATAACAACCCCTTCCACTGCCCATCCAAGCCATGGAAGGAATTCCACCCCGCCCATCCTGCCGCTCCCGCCCGGGATGGCACAGCTGCGCCTCCCACATTTAGGCCTCTGCGTGATGAAGACCTTCTGGCGTGAACGCCTCACCGAGGGAAGACGTATGATTCCAAATCATCTCTTGATATCGAGCTGTTCAGCAAAAATCTCCACCTGCCACAATGAGGACTTCAAACGTGAAATCGAGAGAGGGTTTGATTCAAATTAGAGGTGAAAGAGTTGATCGCAGTCCACTGAATCCATTAAAATGATCAATCTTTGTATATATAATACAAGGCAACACAGTACACGTTCAAATCACGGCCGAGTGCCACTGTAGAGCGGAAATGTTAAGATTTCCAAGTTGGCCAATATGGAGAAAATAAAGTTGTTTTGACTTTTCTTTCCGGGGCTATTGATGTTTCTCAATGGAATAAAAACTCAATTCAGCCGCTGTTGAGGAATGAATTATTTGTCACTCTAAAATTTCAACTTAAAAATATTTACAGTCATAATTGCAGGGATCCAGTCTGTTTGCAATAGGAGGCCTGCAGCCAAACCCAAAACTGTTCCTACCCTTGCCTTCGAAATAATTTTGGGCTTGACTGTATACACCCGATAAATAAATAAACAAAAATAAAAAAACTGATTTCAAGAAAGAATTTGTCTGAAAGTGGTGACAGGGGAGAATAAATAACTAAGGGCTTTGTGTTGATGACATCTTGCGTTGGTAGGTTGAAGAGGGCTTTTGCGCCGAAACCGATGGTGCGCACTTTTGTGCAAAAACACACGCAGTCTGGTCAATGTTTAACAAATGTATTTGTACATCTTCACAGAACGCTCCAATGGTCAGTCAGTCAATCCAGTTACAAACTTTTACCCTGTGACCAGTCAGCCAAACAGAAAGACAAGGATACAATTCAAAATTTTAAAAAAAAAACGTGTTCAGGAGAAGATGAACCTGTCAAGTGTTCTGGAAGGAAGCAAACTTAAGGCATTCATTTTCAAATGTGTGTGTGAGTGCTTTGCAACGAGGACACGTTCTACCTTCATCCAATTTCATGCGGGTAGGCTGTGAAAAAAAAAAAAAAAA
>NW_017840990.1:0-1202 GCF_001891065.2 Hippocampus comes
CAAAATATTAGAGAGACCGGCTAATGTGGGCCAGGAACATCGCTAACAACGTTAAGCATCAAAATCTTTGACTGACTGTGAGAGGGGCCCTCTCAGCAGTGCACGTGGACTGTGATTGATCCAAATGAAGGGAAGGTTCTGCGCAGGTGACTGTTATTATGTGTGATGTAATGACACAAGTGAGACTCACAAAGTCCTGTTCGTGATTGTTGGCAAAAAAATGCTGTAGTCGGCAAGGCCAGTCATCCCGTCGCCGCAGTAACCCGTAGGTGTTTCGGGGCCCACACATGTAACAGTTCCATGGATCTTCTTTGATGGCCGCCGCCGCCGAGCCGATTCCCACCAGCAGATCCACACACTCCACGCAGAAACACCTGAGCAAAAACGCATGCACAAGGAAGCTTTTCTCAAGACCAGTGAGATGCCACACAGACATCTGTTGACTTCCTGGGCCTTAAAAAAAAATAAACAGTCATGACACAATCATCACTAACTCGAGCCAGCACTTTTAACTGCAACAAATTTCACACTGCAAAACTGACCCCGGCCTTTGCTTTTCCGGTCAAATAAATCTGCCGGCGGAGAGAACTAGTTTTCACAATTTGCCATAAAAGGAGATGCAGCGGTTCCACTGAAGTCCACTCTAAGCTCACACCAACTCTCGACTGGTGCCGCACACGAATCCCAAGATCATCTGCAGCGTACTGACCTACAGCAGTTGTTGTTGCCGCACATGAGCACCTCCCTGCCTCCGCAGCAGATGGTGCAGTAGGACTGGTAGCCGTCATCGTCGTACTGGTAGGCACACTCTAAAAAGGAATTCTATCAGAGCCCAGGAGAAAAACAGAGGTTGAAATCATTCAATATTGTATTTCTTTTTCATCCTTCTTACTGACCAAAAAAAAAATAAAAAATCTATATTGTTCACGAGATCACAAAATTTAATAATCCTTTCTACGTATCGTCTTGAATTGGGAAAATATGTTGGGTGATGTTACCCTTACACAATTTCATCGAGCTTGTGCAAAATATTACTCATGATTTATCAGCAAGCATCTTACTTTGCAACCCACACACATTGCTCCCATGAAGAGGGGATGCTCCAGAGAGACGCTGAGGCTTCCACAGGAGATGCAGATATCTGCAGGGGGAAAATACACACAACCACAGAGAACAGTCACGCATTGTGTTTACTTAAATGT
>NW_017840991.1:0-1203 GCF_001891065.2 Hippocampus comes
CACATGAGGGGCGGCACCGATACACGGAATGCTAAACCTTCCGTTGACAAAAAGTTGGGACTTTTGTCTCTCTCAGATTTCGCTGAATTTGTTCGTACCGCCGACACATGTTTCACTGTTTCTGGCGCACCGGTGCAACGTTTCTTCTGTCATGGTTAAGAAGGAGCTGGGCTGAAGCTCACAGTTTACCAGTCGAGGTACAATTACCTTTGGCCACGAGTTGTGGGCCGTAACCAAAACGACAAGATCACAAATACAAGAAACCGAAATGACTTTCTGTCTGGGCTCTCCCTTAGAAGTGAGAAGCCTTGTCATCAGGGAGGAGCTCAGTGTTGAGCTCCTGCTCCTCCGCATCAAGAGAACCCAAATGAAGCGGCTCAGGCACCTGGTTAGAACAAACCCCTAGTGAGGTTCTCCAGGCACGTCCCACAGGATGGAAGCCAGGACAGGCTGGTGATCTGATTTTACGTGTTCAGAATAGCCTGGCATAGCCTCTGAATCCCCTCGGAAGAGCTGCATGAAGTGGCTGGGGGACTATCTGTCTTCCTCTTTGATATCTCTATACTTCCGAATGCAGAAATCTATTTGTACGGAAGGAATACTGCTCAAATAATTTCTTGAATCATCAAGCATGGTGGAGGCACGGTACCAACAAAACAAAGATCGTGTGTGAGGAGCGAGTGCTTTTTGCGAAATGTGTGAGAGAGGAGGGAGTGAGTGCATGTTCGCATCTGGGCTCATCGCCCGCTAATACACGCCGCTAATTTGCAGTCGCACGACAACTTGCAAGTATGAGCTGCGACCGAGTGCATCAATTATGAAACTCGAGAATCACCCCCCCCCCCCCCCACATCCCACAAACAAAAACTGATTTCTTGTTCTCGCCAGATGGGAACTACGGTGCAATGTGTGAAAGCATGTATATTGTATGACTTTGGGGGAATCCCAATGGGGGAGGCATTGGATTTCGAGTTCACTGTGGGCCTGTCTGCCCTTGTGTGGAACACAGCGCACAATTTTATTTGGATCAAGGTGAAATTTAGTATGTTATTGTCAATGATAGCAACACCGTGGACTAGTGGTTAGCTTGTCTGCCACACAGCTTTATTCATTCATAGTAGTCACTCGGATGAGAAAGAATAGAAGCAAGTCGGCGGCTCGTATGATACACAAGAGGAAAAAAAAAAACATGTTTTTTTTTTT
>NW_017840992.1:0-1204 GCF_001891065.2 Hippocampus comes
ATTGAATGTTGTTAAAAGAAAATGTGATGTGGCACGGTGGTAAGCATGACCCTGTTCCAGCTATTTGGAAACGTGTTGCAGCCACAAAATTCCAAGTTCGTGATAGTTAAAAACAAAAACTTTTTCAGTTTACCAGTGTGTTTCAACAGTGTGTATTAGAGTTAATTAAAAATGATTATAGATTTTGTACACCTGACTAACTGTGGCCAGTGCTCACTTTGACACGACGGATGTTGGTGCCACTTATGCCGCCATTCCAGTCAACAAGGAACAATATTTCTCTGGTGGCTTTGTTCAGCTCCAGAGGTTCAGCCAAGAAATCAGGACAAAAATTGAGCATCAACACCGGGTTGTTCAGGATGTCCTTGTGGTAGCGCTTCCGCATAAACTCCACCTGCGCACGCATTCATTCAGAAGCAGTTTGCATGAAAAAAATGGAGAAAAGGTGCTTGTGGGATCTGCTAACCTTCCTCTCAGGTTCAGGATCTTTGCGGGTGCAGCGAATGAAGTCACGTCGAGAAAGGATGTGCTGTTCATACTGGCTGAAGGAGAGCCTTCCGTTCTCTATTATGACCAGTGGGCTGTGCGGTTCTGTGAAAAAATCACTTTTAACGCTCACAAAAGACAGCAATAGGTGGAGGATGTTTTTCCGTACTCACCGCTGAGGTGCAGGATGATTTCTATGTGTCTGTCATAAGGATGTTCCTGGGCTAAGGTGATGTAGGTGGCGGAGGCACTTTGGGCGCTGGGGTCGGCATCCGCTCTCAGGGCATGGGTGGGGCTCTCCAGTCCTGAGTTAAATTTAGCATTAAGGAAAAAAAACAAAACAAAGAAACTGTGCTGCAAAAAAAGATTTTGAAAAACTAGAAAAAATGTCATGAAATGAGGGATTTATTACAGTGGTGCTTGTAACTTAACTTAAATCTCAGGTCATATTTTCCTATTGGTATGAATGGAAATGCCAGTAATCCGTTCCAATCGTCAAAAAAATTGCAGTAATGAATATTTTAATAAGGATAAATAGCTCTCGACCTCATTGCACATACTTTAAAAATACATACAGCTTTTACCTGGATGCAGTATAAACGTAACAGATCAACGGTTCATTTTGAATCCCACTCAAGTTGTCAGAATCGCACATCTGACCTTGCAAGTCAAAGCAAAAGAATCGGTCGAGAGATGACTCGTATCTTAAAAAAAAAAA
>NW_017840993.1:0-1204 GCF_001891065.2 Hippocampus comes
ACATCTATGCTCATTTCCGTCTTTATGCTATGTGAGCAATAAGCTTACAGACTTTCTTTTGAGACAAAATAATCTGCTTGGGTTGAACCTTTTGGTGTTCAAACATGGAATTATTTTCTCTTTTGTTTTTGTCTACCAGTACATTTTATCTGGAAGCGCCAAAGAAACAGCTTGGCGAAAAAAGCTCTGCCAACTCACTGCCGTGTTGCGGCTCTGCAGCAGCGGCTTGGTGTTGCGGAGCAGCAGCCGGTGGTCAGGGTCCATCACGTAAGGTTTTTCTTCCGCTGGGTCTTTTTTCTCCTCAGAGTCCGAGTCGTAGAAGGTCTTGTCGTCGTTTTCCACAAACACGGCACCCTGGGCGCCGCCGTGACAAGTCAAACACACAAAGGCACTTAATATCAACAATTGTCGCTGACAAATCCTTTGTTTAAAGAATGCAACTGAATTTTCGAAGGTGTCCAAACTTGGTTCAATAAAACACATTTCCAATGTCGAAGGTAGGAATGTAAGAGTACAAGGAAGTGGAACTGCCTCAGGGCCTCGCCACACGCTAATTTTTACAAACATACACAGTGCATCTCAGTCTCTAGCTGATGAATGCCATAGCTAGCAGAGTGCTTTCGGCAGTATGTCAAACTTAACTGCTTCCAAACTATTTTTTTTCCCCTGGCACCTTCCAAAAAAGAAGAAACTCTTGATAATACACTAATCTGATGTGGCAGTCCCACAAAAGACTCATGATTATCCTTTGATGCTGTGTTGCACTTTTGTAAAACGACAAACAATTGACGTTGCTCTTCCCCAAAAAGAATAGAAACTCCGGATGTGGCACTTTCCCCAAAAATCTATTGTTTGTTTTGTTGCACTTCCCAAAAACAGAGTCGTGATGTAGCACTTTCCAGAAAAGAAGACAATGAACATTCCACTCTCCGAAAAACAACAACAAAAACTATTGATGCTGCACTTTCCTAAGAACCAAAAAAGAAATGATCTCTGCTGCACTCTCTTAAAAGATATTGATGGCGCACCACTGTAAAAACAATCCGAACTCGTGATTTGGCTCTTTCCCAAAATGAAGACAATATATTGCTTGACTGTTGCACTTTCCAAAAAAGAAGACAGCTATGTTTCACTCCCCCACAAAAACAAACTATGCACTTTTCTAAACAGACAACAATTAATGCTGCACTTAAAAAAAAAAAAA
>NW_017840994.1:0-1204 GCF_001891065.2 Hippocampus comes
GTTGACAAATTGTCCACGTGGTGAGGGTGGGGGCGTGTGGTGATTTGTCTGTTTTGCTATCGACATGAGTCAATGCAAAATGTGACTTGGATGACCATGTGCTGCCTCCATGAGGGCATTTCGCAGTTCCTTTTTTTGATTCGCAGTCACTTGCTTGTGATGAAATCCGTACCCCCTCATAAATGGGCTCATTTCAGCAACACAGCAATGGGGTTTGAAGTGTTACCTAAAATTCTTGATTTTTTTTGTGTGTCATGACACAGAGTTCTATTTCGACACCTAACTGTTTTAAATTGTCAGAAAATGCATACGATGTCTCCTTTAAACAAGCAATTTCCTGCATAGAAAGATGGTCATCGTGAGACTCATGCTTACCGTTTCTGCACAGCCCAGAGAGTTCTCGGTGTGTCCGCTCACTTCGAACGAAGAGGTCAACAGCTGGCTCAAACACTTTGAGGTGAAAGCCCCACTCATCTGCCAGTCGGTGCTTGTATCTAAAGATCCTGTAAGTATATCATCTTATCAATTCATGCATGTACTACTGTACAAAAAGTATTTAATCACCGTTTTATTTTTGAAAGGCGGCGTTGGTGACAAAAAAAAACAAAAAACAATTGCAGTAGTTTAACGTTCTGGAAAGTTAAGACAACTTACGATTGTGGTACTTTAGCAACAAACATGAAGTGGATACACTTAATTTACTTTTGTGTACATAAAATGATGCGGGCCTTGAGTTTGACACCCGTGATCGAGTGACAGAGCATTTAATTGTTCTGCCTGTCACGCTTGTCCTGACATACTGCAGATGAACAAAGATACATTATTTGTAGTAGTCTCTCACAGCCTATTGTACCACGGGCAGAGTAGTTGGGAATCACTGCATTGGTGAAAACAATGCTGCTGTGAAGCACCAAAATGTCTGTTTCAATGATCATTTGCGTGTTTTGTATTAAGGGACTTGACTTACGTGTGGAGCACACCCACTGCTTCAGTCCTCATGGAGAAGGTGGTCACTACTACATCGACACCACACCTGACAGCGTGGAGTACTTGGGCTACTTCGTGCCTGCGGAGTTCATGTACCGCATCGACAGGCCCAAAGAGACCCATGCAGTCGGAAGAGATTAAACAAGAATTGCATGGTGCACTGGTGTTAACGATGAAAATCAGGACCACATAAATTGTCTTTTTTTTTTTTTTTTTT
>NW_017840995.1:0-1205 GCF_001891065.2 Hippocampus comes
GTGTGTGTGTGTGTGTGTGAGGACGGACAACCCTGAGCCGCTGTTTTACGTAGCCCCGCTCCCATCGGCTTCGGTCTGGGGAACCATATCCCAGCTGTGTTGGAAATCCATCAAGCCTGACAGGTCTATTGTGGCGGCCCGTCTTCACAGGCACTGACCAATGTGCTCGAAGATATCGCTTTCAATGAGCAGAGGGGGCGAAGGTATATTTGAAGTTGCAGCAGGCCAATAACCATAAAAATTATATTCGGCAACGGTGGAGTGCTGGGTGGCAAATCATCGTCCCTTACTGAAATAAATGGAAGTGCCATTAATTGGTTCCAGCCTTCCCTAAAATGGTAAATGAGCTGTACCCGAAGCGCTTTACACTGTTTTCTCATTTACCTCGTGATGGAGCTGCATCAGGGAGTTCAGTGTCTTGTTCAAGGACACTTCGTCAAGGTTGCAATGGCTGAGGATCAAACCCCCAACCTCAGGGTTGGGGACACTGAGACATGGGGCCCCCGTTGGCAATGTGTATTGTAATGAGAAAAATATTGCACTTAATAAACATATCAAATTAAATAGAATAATTGTTCACACTTTTTCTAGTTTGAATACCCCTGGGTCTACAGTGTTTACCATTATGTGTTAGCATTAAGCTAGCAGACTTAAAGGCTAAACCGTGTGTTTGTCTGAAATACACAGTGTGTACTTTTCTTGGTTTTATGAAGATTACTCACTAATTCTATCTGGCAAAATGCTGAATTAATGAGCTGAGTTCACCGCCACCATACAACACTTGCTAGGTGGCTGAGGAAAGCTGAGGAAATTGGTGTCTGAAAGAGACAATCAAGGGACTAAAGCACTCCAAACCTAAACAAACAGGTCTCAGCGTTCCTGGGAGAAACGGATGTCTGTTTGAATGATTGCCGCTGTGACAGCCCGGCTATGATAGAATAACACATTGTGTGGAACAAATGGGCCCTTGAGTGTTGCCGGCTCCCGGGGGTCTGTTTATAGCCCAGAGGCTACGGCTTTCGTAGCGATGGGCCGCTCGCAGCATGGATATACGCTGACAACCACATGCTAATACTCCCCATGTGAATGCACGTCGAACTGTACCACACAAAGACACATTATCACTGACTACTTCAGTATTTTGATGAGAAATTCCATTTGAAGTCACAGCCATAAGTGCCAGGGATCAATGTGAAGTGAGTTAA
>NW_017840996.1:0-1204 GCF_001891065.2 Hippocampus comes
TATATATATGTAGATATATTTTTTTGCTTTTTGCGCAGATCGTGCAGCAGGTCACGTTGAACTTTGAACATTCATGCCATGGTGCACGTTGGGGCTATTATAAAGCGTGTGTGATAATATTAGATCGAATTTCCGTGCTGTACTATTTGGCAACGGCATCTGTCGGTCTGTGAAGCTAATGCTACGTCAATTTGTATTGTCTTGAAAATGTACCGCCATTTTAAAATTACACCCAGGAAATGTTCATTCAAAATATACTTCCCCTCTTTAGTTAAAATACTGATTTTATTCAAAAATGCTACTTTTAAAGATGTGTGTATATGCTCTTTAAAATTTGCACGTGTTTTACTGCGAATTTATTTTTTCCCCCAAATTGTGTGGAAAATCAGCAGCGCCACCGCCCAATACCTGTTTAGCTCATCCACATGTTTTATGAGCAGGCATGGAAGAGTCTCACAGGGCCCGCACCAGAAACTGAACAGGAAGTTGACCGTTTTGGTTTGAAGCATAGATATCTTGGACACAATGCAGTCTTCATTACTTTAGCAAACAAATGTTGAAAGAAGGCCATCTCCTGCTCTTCTTCCCAAGCCACCGCTCAAAATGTCATTTTCAACACTTGCTCTCCATGTTGGCACGTGGCAACCCTGAGAGGTTTGAGACTGGGCCACTTTTGCGTCGCCTCCATTGAAAACGATTCCATCGGATTTGTTCTTGACGCGCTGTGTTTTTGTGCGGAGTCTCGTGGTTAGCCGAAAGGTATGCGTGTCACCACCCACCACACAGATTGATTTGGGGCTGGTTCAAATACCACACGCACCTGTTGGGGTGATATTAGGAGATGGTTTGTGATTTCAATTCCTGTCTTACAGAAACCAAAGAGCTGGCAGACTGGCGACGCGGTGCCTCTGAGGGCCGAGTCACGAGAATGCAGGGCACCGTGACCGGCAAGGGGCTGGATCTCTCCAAGCTCACTTACGATGAGGCTGCACACGTGTGGCAAGTTGTTCAGCGGGATTTCGACCTGAGGAAGAAAGAGGAAGACAGGCTTGGGTAAGAAACTGGATCCAAATGCAGCGTTTTACCTCATCAAATTCCGATTGGAAAAGTCTTCGCTTGGAGTTTCTCATTCCGGAGGATTAACCTCCTCTCCAAATTGTATTGGAACAGTGAGGCCACTTGCTTCTGCATTCCAAATGGTCGG
>NW_017840997.1:0-1205 GCF_001891065.2 Hippocampus comes
AAAAAAAAAAACACACCAGTAGATCAAAACCAAACAAAAATAAAATGACCTTGATCATGTTGACTCTCTTGTGTAGAGATTCAAGTATCTGCGGGATCTGCTCTGTGTCAAGCCACACTCCAGCCCTGTTTTGAACAAATACCGCAGTGTAAACAAGATTTCACGGCGGCGCCCGCCTTTCATTTCACCCCCGTAATAGTTTTGCCACTGATGGATACGTTCAAGGGTTCTGAGGAGCAAGTCATATTTTCAAATGGTGGCACACATATGTTGCAAGTTGAAAAAAATGAGAACCATCAACGTGAGGAAATTCAGTGCTCAAATGGAAACGGATGCACGCCAACAGTGGGTGAACGTGAGAACCGGGCAAGTCCTCGTCTTGTTCATTTTCTCCAGTTTACGATGATATCGGCCCACCACCTTGGGAAAATATGTGCGGAAACGTATATTACACCGATTAAATAATCAATGTCATTCATCTCAGAAAGTGACAGACAGACCACGTTTCTGTTCATGGTGCCTTGCCATGACTGTCCTTTGCTTTCTCCCACGAGACTCAATTTTGATGCCCAAAACCGATTGTGGAGACGATGTCGTTTTCCCTTTGACAAACTCACAAAGACGAAGCAGGCGTCATACGAGAGGGGGAGACAAGAGTCACCGTCTGCTCTCTGCACCCCGATTTCTCTCAGCACTCCACTTGACAAGAGTGTGACGGCGGTGCGGGTGAAACATCAATTGTGGCATGTCTGAAAACGGCGCGCTCGCTTCATGTTCTGGCTTTCAGATGACTGACATCATCATCGGCCATTCTGCTCCAGTTGCGGCCGCAGTAAAGGCTGTGATTCTGTTCTGTCAGGTGAGAAAAATCATGTGTCACAGAATTGGTCGCTACCAATCAATACATTTTTTTTTTGTTGTTGTTGCTGTACTTTTTTAAAAATACAGACATTTAATGAACCGTATTTCTTTTAAACGGCAATACATTGGGGGCTAAATTCTCTGCAGTGCTTATTTTGTCCATATGTCACATGAAATTGACACAACCAGTCGGAGACTGCTGAACTAACCCTGAGCGAGAAGCTGGATCTCCTTCACATCCCTGCAGATGGTGCCAGTCAAAATGGACAAGGAATTCCATTTTCATCCAGTTTATTGTCAGCGCTCAGTGATTGGCCTGCGCAGTATTTCCAAGGAAGGCTTTT
>NW_017840998.1:0-1205 GCF_001891065.2 Hippocampus comes
GTTGAAGACAAAGTCTCGAGCAAGGTGAGGAATAATCCGACAAAGGCTTGGCATCTTGACAGTCCTTAAATACACGACTAATTGATTTGAACATTGGCAGCAGGTGTGCACACTGGAGGGCGGACCCTCGTCTGCCATCTGCTGGAGACACAAAAGAACAGGGTCACGACAACAATAAATAGCTGCTTTCACTCTGAGAGGCCATACTGGCCCACACTGGGCCTTCTAAAGTCATTCAGATGCACTTACTGTCCTTGATTTGAACACTCATCAGGTCTTCATGACCTGTTGATGTAATCTGTGAGAATATCTTTAGGTGTGAAGTTTTAGAATTCTTTCCCATCATATTAAGATGACGCATTTTGAGACTTTGTCACCTTAGGTGGGTTTTTTATCATCAGTTAGATTTTCACACCAACGTCAACGATGAGGCACTTGTTTTACCGTGACATCAGTGTTGAAGAAACTCCAAGCTGTCATTTCAGAAACAGAATAAAAATGAGAAGATCAATTTAATGCCTACGTGGGTTTTCTTTCAGATCTGTCTGTCTGTCTGTCTCTCTCTCTCTCAAAGACTTTTAGTACCTGGTGACATTATGAGGTCCAGTTGCCTGCCTGCAGTTTGCTGACCTTCGTATACGTCTCAAATCATGCTTTCTCAAAGTAAGGTTGAGATTCCAGTACACTGCCAGTTGGGTTAGAGTTGTTTTTGGCATTTTTTTTGCTTGAAGCAAAGGGAAGAAGAAATTCAGCTCCTCTGCTAGCCAAGCATAACCATCTACAGTGGTGGTTCAAGATTTGTAAGTTTGGGATTTAAGCTCTTCTGGTGAGCGACGGCATGCACACTTTGACTCTGAGATTACAATTTTAGCATTGTGGTGCCTTTATACTGGTCAGTGGAGACTTCAGTCATGTTCTCTCTCACTGAAAAACAATACAACACAACATTTCGGTAAGCCAACGAAAGGGAATGAAATGTGCGGATTTCCCGTATGTCAAATGTGAAGCGAGCATACGGATCTTCTTCTCTCCCTCCTGCGCAGAATCTGAGCACCAACAGGCCGCTGCCAACATAAGGACTGACCAGTATGAGGGCACCGGGTTGCTGAAATTGTAATCTTGTAATCACAGTGTTGCATGATGTCACTCACATTGGCTGTAGCAGGTGATTGTTTAATGTAAACAAACAATTGCAGTTTTCTAAC
>NW_017840999.1:0-1206 GCF_001891065.2 Hippocampus comes
TAGTCTCCAAGTCTTCATTTTCTTCTTTGAGTTTCAAAATGTTTCCATCTTAGTACAGATGATTCCAGTCAGAAAATTTTCTTTTGCAGTCCTATTGCGAATTAATGTTTTGCATCTTTTAAATGATGGGAAAATGATCTTTCCACGGACACTATTGCAGCTTGCCCAGTGAGCGCAAGAAGCAGGAGTAACTTTGTCATCTCCAGTGCACATCAAATTCTTTTTATCCAAAAAGATGAGAATTTCTCTGGGAGTGTTTTATTTATTTATTTTTTTAATTAATTGCCCACCATTTGTGAGCTGTACAGTATGACGAGAGCAGCCTGGCTAGCAGCTACTTGGCTGTGTCAAACACCGGCACCAAATTCAATTAGTGAGGCTGCCAGAGCCACTCAAAACAAGGCTGCTGAAGACAGTGTGGAAGCGTAATCCTTTTTGCCGCCCCTGGTGCTTTGTCTGCAATTTTATGCAATAAGCAAAATTAAAGTTGCACTCTAACACATAAACGTTAAATAATTTGCCTGAATACAGAAAATCAAAATGTATATTGGAAGTGTCTGAAAACATTATATCGGAGACAGGACAGGCACTTACCAATAGCTTCATCTGTGTTAGTACAGTAATTTTACCAATAGATGGTCCCGTTGAACTGTGTTGTTTCCAGTTTTTGTGAGGGATTGGGGCCATCTGAGGTGACAATAGCTGCTTGCTGCCCCACTTCCTGCATCAGCCATGTATTTGGAGAGGAAATGCACAAATTCAGCAAGTTTACCAATGACATCATGAACATTGGATTCAAAAATAAAATCAGTAGAAAGCATAGACAGGAGAACAAAAATGGAAAAGACTTTTATTGATGAATTTTTTGGGGGACTCCTCACGTGCAGGTGATGTTCAGCTTCTGAGCCTCTCCTGACTGCGTTTTCCTGTAGGTCACTCACAAACAAATAAACAAAAACTAGTTTTAATATCTTAACCAATTGTTGAAGCCTGAGTTTTTCTACACCTCTAATAATGATCACATTCCCACCTCTGGAATCTTCGTTGAACACAACATGCAGGTGTTTGGAATGTGGCAGGAGGCCTGGAGGAAACCCCCGCAAGCAAACGGAGAACACGTAAACCCACACATAACATAAAATGAGCGAGAATTCAACGTGCTGTACATTCACCTTCACTTTTCCGGCATTGACCTTGCATGTGTAA
>NW_017841000.1:0-1205 GCF_001891065.2 Hippocampus comes
TCGGCCAATCATTCATTTGTGATTGTCGTGGAATGAAAGGGTCAATGGAAAAATCTAACTTTTGACTCGATCATCGTTAAATAACAACATTGTTACAATACTCAGACCTCCACCAGGCCAAAATACAGTAGCTCAAATTTACATGTGGCTCCACATTCCGCACTTTCATTGAGACTGAACTGTGTCTTTAAGATTCTTGTATTCATTAAGACTATAATGAAACGTATAAATGTTGCCCGGGCTGACGACCAGTCCAGGGGGTACCCCATCTGTCACCCAAAGGCTTCAGGTCAATCACTTTCGCAGATTGATTGTCGGATGTTAAGATATCCCATTTTGCAACGCTAGACACATCCAATAAAATGTTATTTTCTTGCACTCTCTGACACTCTCAGTGACTTCAATTAGTCTGCTTTGAGGGTGTTTTGCCAGGACATGTCTCAGTTTCGGGCAGTTGGTTGTCCACGATGAAATAATGCAGTGAGAAACTGCAAAACATATTTGGCATTGAACACAACAAACAACAACAGTGGTGGATGAGTCTCCTGAGACCAAGGAAAGATTAAGAACTGACCACTACATTCAAGTGGAGACTGTGGAGTCTCATTTCTTCCAGTGTCTCAAGCTTAGGCCCAGCAACAGCATAAGGCTAATGTTAGCACCTGTTTATTTTGATCAATTCTAGCCCCATATCGCCTAATCATACATTCTCAGCAGTGTAATGCAGTGCTGCAGCAAGTCTCCCACTTTGACGCTAATCCTTAGCTTGAACCCGGCAGAGGCCCCGTATACTGTAAATGCACACAACTGTCAGTCACACTCGCCCTCTCATGCTGCGAGGGGTGCAGGGAGCGTATCCTTCCATGGTCCTGGCTGTTTAAATTAATTATAAGTTTTATAGCAAAGCCCGAGGCCCTGCACAGGCAGCTAATCCCAGTAGAGGGCTAATCCGACTCCACGTTACAGAAAATCAATGCACCTCTTTGGTGTTGGCATGCCATCAGGGCATGGGGACACATGTCAGACAGGCCTGCTGATTTTTTTATGAGGCTTGTGTTTGATGTGCTGGAGCCGCTGGAGGATGCTCCAGGTACACAGAATTGAAAAGAATATCCGGAAGCAAGAATAGCCCCTCTGACCCAAATATTTATTTATTATTATCTATGTGTATGTGTGTATGTGTGTGTGTGTGTTTGGAGCAAACA
>NW_017841001.1:0-1206 GCF_001891065.2 Hippocampus comes
TCCATCTAGTGGATGCCTAATGCAACCGCAGCCACGATTGTAGCTTGTGTTCTTTGCACCTTATAATGCGGCGCGCCCAATATATGAAAACAGCTTTAAAATAGGTCTTTCATTGAAGGTGCGCCCTATGCTCCGAAGTGCCTTATAGAGCAGAAAATACGGTCATCAAATTAACCATCGTCAATGATGTTGACCTAACCCGAGCACATTCAAACAACACAGTTGCTTAACCCTCCCGTTCTATCAGTTGAACAAGAATGCTCATGGGTGGGTGTGACTCGCTTTTAATATTCAAAGCACAAATTGGGCTTCTGTTGCCGCCGTATGTACGGAGCTCCGTTGTAAAACCGAGAACCGCCTGTAACGGGTTGTGCGCCGCTGTTTTGTATTGGCGGCTTTTCTTGTCAATTGGCTGTTTTGGCTGCAAATGCGTATCCAAGTATCCATAAATGTGCGTATTGGTCACAGAGGCCTGACCGTTTTCCTCGCTTGACTTCACCACAATAGGGCGGCCGTTTATTAACAAGCTGACTGAAATCCCATCGGACAAGCTGTAACAAAAGGGGGGCTTCCTTGCTCTGTGGGTCGGGCTCTTGCTTTTAACTGTAAGGGTCGCCGTCCTCTTCCGCCTGGATCGTTTGAACAAACGTTACTGACCCCCAGCTAAAAAGATAATAATCCAGCCACTTCTTATCTTATTCCCACACCCTGACGAATGTCAGTGTAGGCGTAGCCCCTGGTGAGGGCACGTACCGGTCGCCCCCTCCTCGAGGGTTAATAGGCCTGCCCCCCCCCCCGCCCTAACCCCCATCCCAAAGTGAGGTTTGAGATTCCCACGCTAAGTGATTAGCCTTTCGCCTTGATGAAACAACCTTGCTCACCTGCGCGAAGATAGAAGCAGATTTCTTTTACGCAGAGTTGCGGCAAAATTGAAGAAGGAATGGGGCGTTGATTAATCAAGATAACCGTGTGAAAGCGCACGGTTATCTTCGCAGTGACACATCTTCCAAAGTGATGATTTGATTTGTGACCATGTCAAGACATCGAGAGAACGACAATGTCAAACTACCGTTTCGTGCGGTCTTGACTCTGCAAGCAGCTTATTGAAAACAAACGGTGCAGCAACAATATGTAGACTGGCAACATAACAGCACTCGTGTTCATCCAGTATATCCTTCATCCGATGCAGAATGACCAAGAATAGTT
>NW_017841002.1:0-1207 GCF_001891065.2 Hippocampus comes
AGGCATCTGATTAGGATGCCTCCTGGACGCCTCCCGCCTGCTGAGGTGTTCCGGGCACGTCCCGGCGGCAGGAGGCCCCCGGGACGACCCGGAGAGACTAGTGAAAAAAAAGTTTGGACGTCCCTGATTTACTGTCTTCAGTGAACCTAACATATGCTTTCGGGATGTGGGAAAGCAAGCACAGGAAGAACGTGCAGATTTGAACTGTGACCCCGTCTCCTAAACAATGTTGTGTAAATCCAGCCTGCTGCTCAAATCCAAAGTACTTTCACCACGAGACCTCGGCAAATGTTTTCCTGTGTGCGTTTTGTCTGCGCGCGTCGGCCAATTGCAACTCACCTGAGTCATCTTTGCCAGGTCTAGCGAGGGCCTTTGCTCCTGGGCATCCTCTGGCCTCCGCCGCTTCATCCCGATCTTTTTGTCGTTCAGCACGCAGGGCTGCGACCTGCTACGAGACAGGCACCCCTTCCCGTCGCCTCTCTGGCCGGACCGCCGTCCCAGTTCCGGGGTGGAATCCGGAGAGCTGGCCTCTGAAGCTTCTTCCCTCTGGAGTTGGGGCAGGCTGATCTGCTCGTGGGAGAGGGAGAGAGGTCGCAGGCAGTGGCCACGGTAGGACTGGGGGAATTGCGAGGAAGGCGTGGTGGGGGACACGGGGGAGGCGGTGAAGTGCGGGTGGGCAGGCAGTCGCTGGTTGAAAAAGGGCAGGTCCAACGGTCCGTCCGTGGAGATGCTGGTACGAGAAGGAAAACTGAAGCTGGAGCTACGCTGCATGGCGAGGCAGTGGCCACCGGAGAACCCCCCACCGGCACGGACGCTCCCTCCACTGTAGCACCTTCGCTTCTCCACCGCCGTCCACACTCGGGAGCCCTGAGGTCGCCACGACGAGCGAAAGCCGCCAAATTCGTCGGACAGTGACAAAGAGCGACATTGGCGCTTGCTGGGGGGCGCCGTGGGCGCTTGGCTCGTGGCTACAGTGGTGTAGTGCGAAGTGCTGGGGGGAGCGGAGGGGTGGGCATTGCTCAAGGCGGCGTCACCCAGGCTGAGATCTCTGATCAGGCTGGTGATGGCCATGGCGGCACCCGGTTCCTTGGCCCAGGGGCGTCCGCCCGGCTCGGGCATCTCATCCCACAGGCTCTCCAGACTGGTACCTGACTGGAAGCTTCGCCCTGGGTTCAGCCATCTGTCTGCCTCTGCAAAAAAAAAAAAA
>NW_017841003.1:0-1206 GCF_001891065.2 Hippocampus comes
AGAACATGCTCCTCCCACTTAAAAACATGCATGTACATTTCATTAAAGACTAAATTGGCCATAGATGTGAATGTGAGTATGACATTTGCTCTGTGACCAGTACAGGGTGTACCCCTGTCTCTTGCCCAAAGTCGAGTGGGAGAAGGCTCCAGCTCACCCACCACACGAATGAGGAAAAGCAATAGATGGATGGATAGCTGACATGTCCTTTCTATCTCCTACTTCCATAGATAACCACGTAGCTCCCCCAGACGTGACGGGCCTCTCGGAGCGCTCCTCGCTTCATGCGGAGCAGTCCCACATTGCCTCAGTGCGAGGCGTGTCCCGTGGCTACAACCACCACACCAACATCATGGAGACAGCAGATGGTGAGTGTCCCGTACGCACCCCGCTACATGGTTTCCTCCGGTTTGCCTTTTCCCCCTGCTGTTTGTCCCTCTGTTTTCTCTCTTCAGTCAGTCTTGCCTTCAGCCCGGCGCAAGCTGCCGGCTGACCCTCTTTGTGTTGCTATGGTAACACCTCTCCTCCTATGCCCCTGGAAAAAAAATATAGTAGGTCTTAATGATTGTTCCGTGAGACACACTTTCTAATACTGATCATTGTTAAACATTATATTGATGACTCCTGCTTTAGCCATTGCGTGGTGAGTTTGCGGTGCTATTTAGGAGTTATAAAACAGCCTTCAAGGACCATTTTGTCATAGAGCTCTGGGTCACAAAGACGGCGATAAAACACATCCAAGAAATGTAAAAAGTGGTTTGCCAGTGAATAAAAGCTGGTCTCAATCTTAAACGTTCTGAATTGTGCCACAAGTAATGCTCTATATTCCAGCCAATGCACGAATATGTTTTTTCTTTGCACAATAATTGATCAATCACCGATCTCTATATGTTGGTTGAAAATATTTGGTTCATTTAATGTATATGCTATGGAACTTCTGATTTATTTACCGAATTGGTTCCCATAATAACACGGGCAAAATCTGTCAGGCGTGTTTTCTTTTGTCCGTTTCTTGTCTGTAACCCCCAAAGTAGATCCACATATTAGTAATATATGGTTTTCATGTTCTATTTAATTTTGGTACATTCCTGAGGGAACAGCCTGCAAGTCAATGGACACAAGGGCCAAACCCATTGGACTGCTTTCTGGAGTTCTTTTGTCATTAATACAAAAGCAATGAAAAACCCGGTGAAATGGTAAAAAAAA
>NW_017841004.1:0-1207 GCF_001891065.2 Hippocampus comes
CAGCTGGGTGTTTCCACCGCGGGGTGCGTTGGGCAGATGGCGATGGTTTTAACAGCTATGTCAATAGCAGCGTGACACTATACAGTAAATGGAACAATGGGGGATGTACAGTGCATATGGAACATTTTTACTGTACTTGCACTTTTTTTCATATTTTATCATGACATCTTATTCCAACTTTGATGACATGATTTTCTCCTCAGACATTCTAAAGACATGCAACAACTCATAATGACAGGGATTTTCACAATGGTCATCTCTGATCGCCCCGGCCAAGCTTAGATCTTCCGCCCGTGGAAATCTATTTGCAGTTCCTTATAAATGTACTTTGTGTGCTTTGATCTTGGCCTCCATTGCCTCCGCAATGTCGAAGAATGTGTGACTTTAGCGCGCTAATTTGAGAGGGAATGAGAGGAGCCACTTCCATTGGCCGGAAAGGTAGTCAACTGTGTTCATGCCCACAACGGCGCAAACAACTGTTTCTAACTACACTCGTCTCTGAAAATACCAAAACAAAGAAAACTCCGTCTGTGTATACAATTTGACCGCGCTTTGCACTTGTGCCGAGCGCAAAAATTTAGCTCTTAGAGTGAAACAGCTGCACAAAGAGTGCTGCACCACTTCAGATAAGGTGGTGGGGACCCTGTCTTGCTCAATGGCACCTAAAGAGTATTCAGTAAGCAGAATAGCATCTCTAGTGGCCATGTAACAACATTTTTTTTGTCCGCGGTGGGACTCCAAACTTGTCTTCCAACTCAAATTCAATCACTCAAAAAAAATATTAATCATTCTTCGCAGAGGATAAAGATTTCATGACTGTCTACATATAGTGTTGTACCGTTCGTGCTCAATCCTTAGTTTCAGGGGTTATACCACCACAACATTGATGTTTGTGAGTTGAGTTTGTTGCTACCATGCAGCACTCTTATCTCAAATTTACACTCGTAAGCAAAAAAAATAAAAAATATGATGAACGACTGCTTGTATCTCGAAAAACTGCTTGATTTTCCAAATTGCTAAAGTTTTAGGGCATTTGAATGACAACAAACTGAGTCACTCGTCAGTCCCACGATTATCCAACAAAGTCTACATTTTCCGCATTGGCTACATTAAAAAAAAAGATCCTTTCGCAGCACTCAAGGGGTCAAGTCTTCTCATGGTAATCCATACTGAGAATTGCCGTTAATCTGATAATGGTTTCATTAAA
>NW_017841005.1:0-1207 GCF_001891065.2 Hippocampus comes
AGCTATATTTAGCTTTTTACTTCTCCAACTATCGCTTTTCAAAAAAGTGACAGCCAACAAATCAAGCAACTTTCACTTATTTAATCGATCCATACACCCTTTTAGTCTACAGTCTGCTCAAAGATTGAGTGCGTTCTCTAAGTTATAGCCCGAGTCAAACTTGTCTCCTTTGAAGAGGAAATATTGCATCGCAATGGAACCCTTCTTTTAAAATAAGTGATAAACAAACGAAATAAAACACGACAGAGAGTGATCGGTGGACCAGCAGGATGTTTTACGACGTAAACACAAGACATGGAAACTCAAGGCCCTATTCTCTGCGACTGCCGGGAGAAGATCCGTGACACTGAGCAGGCGTGATCCGCACACACTTTGCATGTCAGCCCTCACAAGACCAATGACAGCGACGATCCTTTGGTTTGGTCCCTACGGAAGGAAGGCTTCCTAAACAGCGCAAAGTAGCCGTAAATTCTGCAATTCTGTAAATGTTCATGAATGTACAGTGTTCCTTTTGAATATATAAACTGTAAATTGTCATTCGAACAACTTTGTTGCCGTGTGAAAATGCCGCTCTTCATGCGTCTTGACACCAGAATTGATTTTGTGTAGTTTACTTGACTCCAATATGGCTAAAAATAATAATAATAATAATTTTCTTGAGCCATGTGAGCTACATTAATACAGTGTTGAATAATGTGATGAAACTTGCCAATGTTCTTGGCATTTTTGTCTGCTTTGGCCATTTCCAACTTCAGATCGTTTAATAAATCAATACAGAGTTGGTCAACATTCAGCGAGGACAAGCTAGCTACACATTGTTCAGATTCTTATCTAGCCAGCTAATGGTCGGCTGCCTTGTAATATAATCGTTGCCACCAAGGTCAACACGACACAATAATTCCCCCCCCCCAAAAAAAAGTTGCTAATTAATTATGCTGTCACTGATTAAATTTGTATAATACAGTGCCACTCTCAGGCATTAGCAGCTAGTTGCTAGCAGCTAGCTGCTATTGGTGAGTGCCCGGTAGGCACATACCATTGATGCTAACAGCCCGACACAGGCACAGTTCCTACTCATCCACTTAGAACAAAACAGACACACACAAATTCAGTGACTTGTTTTGGGGGGGGGGGGTGTAGCTTTAATCTAATAGTCTCCAATAACCTTTACTTTTAAAAGAACAAAGGGTGAGTCATGAAAAAAAAA
>NW_017841006.1:0-1207 GCF_001891065.2 Hippocampus comes
TTTTTTTTTTTTATGCGTGTGAGAGGTTGCATACTGTACAGGATGTTAAAGACGTTGGTGTCTGTGTCAGAGGTAAATGTTACTTATGGCCTACACAGCCTTCATAGCTTTGACAAACTTTTACTTGGTAATTTATCGAAATAAGCCCTAATCGGAATCAGATATTTAAATGGCCGTAGAGTGATGTTTGTTGAAACGTATTTTTATGTTTAATTGGATAAAAATAGACATATATTTTTTGTGTATGTCAATATCTTTGGGAGGAACTATTTTTGGGACACCAGTCATATGACGCAAAGTCACAAACTGATTGAACAGACTGTGCTTAATTCATACGCATGACTTCATGTCGAAAACAAGAATGTTCATAGCAGAGCGGAAGCAACGGAAACAATGGAGCTGTGAGGTAGCAGCGGGACGTGTTAATGCCGCAGGCTCGCTTGCGTTCATTCGATCCTCGTGATAACTGACCAACTGTGAGCCCAGCGGGAAGTCAAAATGAGGAATGATGAAAGGAGGCCAATTATTTGAGATCCGCCACAGCTAAAATGAACTGGGGAAGCTTTTTGGACAAAACATCTTCAGCAACCGAGAAGAGTCTTAGTTGCGTACAAAATGTTATGGGTGTTGTTATTTTGGTTTCCATGACGATGACTTGGGAATATTTCGGCACAAAAACGTTGTTGCTCCAACCGTTCAATGAAGAAGGTCATTGATGAAGTTACCATCAGACTCGAAACCCCGATGCCTCCCAGCCGGGGGTAGACGTAGTTCCACACGCCAATGCTGCCGCGTCGGATCCTCTGACCCACCGCCAGCTCCAGGAAGAACAGCGGGATGCCGATGAGGAGGAGGAGGATGAAGTAGGGCACCAGGTAGGCACCTGGGAAACGAGGGAGAACAATGTAGGGCGGTGGACTTTCACTCCCTGTTTAATTGAGCAACAAAGGCAGCCAGGCTGCTTTTGCTCAGTGGCAATGCTCTTAAGAATCGCTGTTTCCTTGGCGTCCTACAGTCCACATGCCTAAAAACTGCCCTTTTTATTTGTTTTATATCCTCTTGAAAAAAATTTGGCATTTTAGGGGTCCTAATTGCACATTGATGAGGCCCGTCGCACATCTAGTAGCACGGCCAAAAGCAAGCGACCCAATTGGGAACCAGTGAAAATAATACAGTGGCCAGCCTGCCGCACGCCAGACGATTGACC
>NW_017841007.1:0-1207 GCF_001891065.2 Hippocampus comes
TTCAATCCAAACGACTAGTCATGCATTATTTGGACAAAACTTGTGAGGGTAATAATAAGTAGCTGGGGCTTTCACATGGGTGGCACTTTTCCCACCTTCAAAGTAACCTAAAGCGCATTTCATCTATTGAAGACGGGGCATCAGGAGAAAGTGGCGGGAGAGATGGAGCAGCAGTGACTCAGCAGTGTAGACAATACATGTGTATACATATACATTAGCGGGGCGGTGAGGATTATACTGTATATTACCCTATCTGGGCATACTAAGCAGCATCACGTTACCAGAGCTGCCTATTAAAAAAGATAGCTGGCTAACTAGCAAGCTAACTAGCAGCAAGCTAACCAGCAGCAAACTAGCAAGCTAGCTAGCTCGATAAATAGATAGCATCACAACAGAGCTAACGTAATGTAAAGGACGTGGGCTTGCACTGGGCTTGTAAAACCTTAATCCTCAGAGGGTGCTGGCCACTGACTTGGCCCGACTAAGTGGGGCTTGAATGACACAGGAGTTGCCACCGTTCCACCAAGACTGAACCCACACATCAAAAATAACAGAATGATAGGGTAACATGGTACAATGGCTGTGTTTATACAGGATAATACTACGAATCATATGGTGTTATGATCGCACAGCACTACACTGGCACAGGAAGGAGTCACATGTGCATTTCCATGCATGACACATGAGGCGGCTCGCCTACAATTGTGAAAACGCATTTTCGACAAATATTGATTTTCTTGCCAGTTAGAAATGTGATCAGAGAATTAAAGATGCAAAATAATGAAAATTATTAAGGGTGAAGCGAGTTTGTAACAATTCAGCCCCGGGGCCAGTTTAGTATTTGGGCTTGGTACCCCTCGCCTTCTTTTGCACAGCACTATACAATATAGATGTTCAAAATGTCAGTCATGGTTTGAATTGGAGAATTAATTCACCAACTTTTTCACCCGCTTCGGTTGGAGCTGTAGTTGTTATGGCAACAGATCAGGCATAGTGATGTCCTCGGGCTAACTTTCATTGTCATTTCCCAATGCAGCCGTCTATAAAAGCAGCCTACTTAATGGTCACTCGGCAGGTGTGGCTCACGTCTGGATTTTTGTGAAGAAATGTCGGTTCAGCTAAGTCCATCAAAGGTTCCCGAAGAAAATTTCAATCAGCGATGTCTTTATGTGTCCCTAAAAGTAATTTGGATGCTAATTTAAAAAAA
>NW_017841008.1:0-1209 GCF_001891065.2 Hippocampus comes
CATCAGGGGGGAGGAGGGGGGGTGCGGCTATAATTAAAGCATTTAATTGTGTAGACTCACTGTCAGATGCCCGCTTTATCTCCGCAGAGATCCGTCGCTTCCATCACGTGCGTTTAAGCTTTGTCGGCGCTCGGCTACAAGGAGGAACGAACGGTGCGCGGAAAAGCCCCCTCCCCTGCTTGCTTTGATGCCGTGGCCGTCCCGTTCGCAATCAAGTGTCCCCCCCCCATTGACTCCCTCTTCATGTCCTCGAGTCGTCGACGCGACTTGGCCGCACCTCTCGTAAGGTGGGCGGGGCCCAGACACCACGCGGTGGTGGCTCCGTCGTGGCCGCAAAGTCCTCATTTCAAAATCGGGTTCAACCAAAGCCGAGTTGAGTATTCTTCCCGTCACAGATTTGGTAAAAGACCTGAGCGCCCCGTCGTTGCAAACTGCACCAGGCAACGTCCTCCGCTTGAGGTGCGCTCAAGTAGCTTACCCACAACTGAGCGATACAAAGAGGGATGCGCGCTATTCGTGCCGAAAGGGCACCATGCACATTGAGAAATGCTCCGATACTACGAAACCAATACTAGACCGGGCTCAAGAGAAGTAGACGACAACTTGATCTGTCCTGTAACAGTTTCCGTTTCGAACTTGAGGCAGTCTCAGTCTCAGTGACCACATTTGAATGGCTCACGTCTGGCGCTTCAAACATACGTGGCAGCAACTTGTGCATTTGAGGGACCACTCGAGACACCAAATGACTGCTTTGATGAACCATGGGACAAAAGTCCTTCACTTCACGCTGCACGAGGAAACAATTGACATCAAGACTCAACTCTTTCCACCTCAGGTGCTCCAGTGATCGTTTTCGATTAGAAATGAAACCGAGGCACAAACTCGCAAGGCCGTGGCGCGACCGCATGTTTGCTAACTCTTGCTTACTTCAGGTAAGATTGTCTTTTGAGCCTGCGCGGAAATCATACCCTTTGATTCCGAACGCACCGCTTGGTGCTGCCGTGTCGGTTAGCAACAGAACGCAAGCGTCGACACACACACTTTCCCGAGCAGATGACACTGGAGCAGTCCCAGATGGAAACCGTAGAGGACTTGATGGAGTGATTGACGCATCGATCCGGCGCTTGCCGGGTTAATCAGAGTTTGCCGAAAGGCTCATACTTGTTATCTTGAATAACGTGGTTGGACTCACACCTTTTAAGTCATGTC
>NW_017841009.1:0-1208 GCF_001891065.2 Hippocampus comes
AAGTGAACTGTTTTAATCCCTGATCTAGATAGTACGCGTTGTTGCTAAAAGTGTACGATTACAAATTGTAAGTGTCCTAAAATGCCTCAGTGACAAGCCATTAGAAGGTACAAATTTAGCACCTTTTTACAGACGCTGAAAGCAAGTAGTCTGAGCCGACATTGTCAGTGTCAAGAGCGTATCCATGTTGCGTTGTTCGCGGGGAGAAGCGCATAGCCAGGCTGTGCTCGTCTTCCACTGGCTGCTGGGACAGGTCGTTGGTCTGCTTGATGCTGTTGACGGTGCAACCTTGGCGCGGACACACGCTGAAACGAGACAGGAGTGTAACCAGGATGGCCTTCATCATCACCATGGCGATGTTCTTGCCCACGCAGGAGCGAGGCCCGCATCCGAACGGCTGGAAGAAACGTTTGGGAACCTTGTAAAAGAAGAGACGTTATGTTGAGGTTCAACCACGATGCGTTTGGTAGTAGAGTACCGGCGGACTAACCGTTTTGTCAAAATTGTGCAGGTTGAATTCTTTGGGTTTGGGAAAAAATTCCGTCTTGTGCATGAGACCGATGTTGAGAATGATGTTTGTTCCTTTTTTAACGCTGATGCCTTCAATGTCGTCATCTTCCAGAGCTTTGCGCATGGTGAAGTCAACCACCGGATGGTACCTCAACGACTCGTTGATGAAAATCTCCAGCACTTTCAGACGTGCGTAATCCACATTTTCTGCTCCACTTTCGCCTGCATCAGCAATGGTAAAGTGTGAAGGATTTCATTTTTACATGTTATCCATCTACAGCAGTGGTGAAGGCCTTGTCTGATCATATCTCAACATAATACCATTTTTAAAAGGCTATAGGTCAGCAGTGATTCATATCACATAAAAATAACAGATTTTATTCCTGACTTTAGGAATGAAGTAAATATACAAATCCAATCTTTTTTAGTCAATCCCCATCATCTGAAAATCACATGTATCAGCCCCGTTTTCTGATCACGTGATTGGATCGGGACAACCATACGCACAATGGCTCTGATCCAATTAATCAGTCCAACCCTCGCCCACCCCCAAATAAATAATTTTATCATGTGTGTGTTTTTTTACGGGAAAAATAGCACTGTATAATATTATACAGTGCTATTTGTGAGCGATTTTTGCTATTTGCTGGCCTGCAAATAGCACTATAGGTATATATTTATATATATATATATATATA
>NW_017841010.1:0-1209 GCF_001891065.2 Hippocampus comes
AAAAAAAAAATCCATCTGGGGGAAAAAAAAAAGAAGCCTTGAGACGGTGTTGCAGATGTGGAAATCCCTCATTCCACGAATGAACAGGCTGGAATGGAGTCCTGGAATGAGGGATACCCCCATCTGCGGCCCCTTCTCAAGGTTTCTTATTCTTATCTTGTGGAATCCTGAGTGGGCAACATTGGACACCATATGGTGCCAAACAATGTTTGTTGGAATAATGTAAGAGTCCATTTAATAAGATGAAGAGCTGCGGTGCATTCGGAGAGGTGGGTCCTCCTCTAAACCAGTTGGTCAATGTAGACATCACCACAGCAGCGTTTGTGGTCCACCTCTGCTCTAACTTTACTTGAGTGGTCGAATATGTCGTCAGAGGCGTAAAACTTAGCAAAGAAAAATTGAAAGACAAATTGAGGAAAAATGGAATCGCAGTGTTTAATCTTTAAAATGCATTTTAGAAATAAAAGTGAAAGCCAATTTTCAGTTTTTAGGAAAAACAAGATAGAGGAATAAGAGTATTTTTTTGCTCCCTCGCATCCTGTAACAGCCTTTTTCTCCAGCTTCAGTCCAGAGAGGAGACAGGCAGGGATGCTGTCCCGAAACACCTCAGAAAAATGGCCCGCAGGTCAGCTCTGATGATGTGTCAGAAATGCTTGTCGAAATCTGAAGACAATCCTCGATGTGCATCCCATGCCATCTGCTGGACTGCTGCAGTTAACTCATCCAGAGTCAACGTTTTCGGGCTGCTGCTTCAGCTGAGGAGGGCCACCTGGTGTTCTGCTCTCCTCTCTAGCAGTCTGCTGCATGATTCCTCCTCATTCCTGATCTCTCCGCCTCCTGGTAAACTCCAGGCAGCTCATCTGTTTACCTTGAGCTACCGTCTTCTCCAGGTTGACGAAGAAGGCACTTGGAGCATTCATGTCATTAAGGTGAAGTAAGCATGGTCAGACAAGCGCTTTTTTTCACTCTTTCCCGCAAGCGGGAGTTTAATTTAAGCTGCTTTTTTCCCTTAGAAGCTGGTTGGTGCCAGGGTTTGAAATAGTTTTTGTTAGCCTTTCTTCAAACTTCTTATGCTTAGCTCCAGAGGTTGAATAGCTGTTTTTATTTGACCAGTGGAGTGAGATGGACACTGCTGACAGAACACACATATCTGGGGTTTTCCCATCTCCCACCACAGTTTCAAGGAGCAAAACATTTATTTCCCCATTA
>NW_017841011.1:0-1209 GCF_001891065.2 Hippocampus comes
TAGTTTCAAATTGGGGTTTTGAATAAAAGATACATTGTCAAACAAGGGTGAGGGGTTTACAATAAGGTTTGAAAGCCAAGGTTAGGGTCTCAAGTCAGGATTTCAAAAAAGGGCCAGCAGTGGTTGAAATGAGGGTTTCAATTGTGAGTTTGGAAACTAGAGTTTAGGTGTGAAATGAGGGTTTCAACTTTGAGTTTCGAGAAAGGTTTGGGTTTAAAAAAACGAGGTTAGGGTTTTGAGCCAAGGTTAGTGTTTCAAATTAGGGTTTCAAATAATGGTTATTCCAAGTCAATTTTTTTAATTCCAATGAGGGTTTTATGTCTAGCTTCAAACAAGGGTACCATTTGGAATTTAGGGTGCTACACAAAGGTCAGGGTTTCAAGCCAGGGTTAAGGCTTCCAACTAACATCTTTATGAAGAGCTCATGAGCGGTGATCCGCGTCAGTGGCTAATAAACTAGCCGCTCATTTATTTACAGCGACGCAAATGGCTCGCTAATGTTAGCCACCATCTTCCTGAGCTCGCGTTTAGCCGCGGGGCCAGCAACCAGCCAACTGGTGAGATTGGCATCTACTCAGGATGACGAGAAACCAGCGCAATCATCCTCCTCCGCACGTTTTTAGTTTTACATTTATGAAAAAGCGTTTCATAATTAACCGGACCCAACATCGGCTTCACCTGAACCATGTCATCCAACACGAGCGGTGTCAATCATGGCTAGTTTGATGTCTGCTCGTGGTTTGCACTGCCTCACAGCTTCATCACGTTCCTCCTCTTCATCCTCGTATTACTCCGATTAGCAGATTGCTTGCATGACGTCACCAAAAGGGGGAATTTTCTGCTCAGCTAATTCCATATAAGCTCAGCCGGCACGAAGTCTTTGTGACGCCATGTTTCCTCCAAAGCAGCCCTCGGGACGCACGCCACATGCGACATGGAGGAAAGGGATGGAAGATGGGGAGGGGAAATAAAGGGATGAGACGGTTGGATGAGGTCAGCAGAGAGGAGAAAAAGGAGAAGGATGTGAGTGATGGGAAACATGTGGGGGGGGATGCTAGCATGATGAGATGCAAAGGGGAATTGAGATGGATGGAAGGGAGGAAGAAAAAGGAGGGATGTAGAGGTTCCTTATAGGACGGAGGGATGAAGAATGGCGTGATCAGGGAGGAGTGGGGTAGGAAACATGAGGGGATGCAGAGAGGTGGGGGG
>NW_017841012.1:0-1209 GCF_001891065.2 Hippocampus comes
TTTTTTCCGGCGTTTCCATTCAAGGATGACACAAAACTGCTCCACAGTAAGCCAACATTTAGTGCAAGAACTCGTTTTGTACATTATTTTCACCCCCAAAAAATCCACTCCCTCAAAATTTTTATATAATTGCTGTACTGTTTGTTTGTTCAGAATATCATTCTAAATCCATAAAAAAATTATTAGGCCTACTCATGTCGTTGTGTAGGGCAGTATAAGACCCAGTGTAAGTGTGACTAAGGCATGTCTGCCATGTAGTGATCATTGGTGAAATTACAACTTAAATCTCCAGTCTTTAATTGCTGTTCGGCGCTCACAGATTTGCGGATTTTTTTTCTTCTTCTTTTCAATATTTTTTCACATTTTGGATTTTTCCAGTTTTACAGCAGTTTTTGAAGTAGTAAAAAGAGGTCCAGTGCTGCCACTTGCCCGTTCCCTGCTGTACTGTTTACTGTTTTCCTGATGAAGCAGTTCAGCCCGATGACGAGTGGGACCTTTCAAAAGAGGAAGCCTTTATCTCGGCAGGGTCAGCAGCTCCGGTCTGGAGAGCTTCACGTTGAACATCTTATCGCGGAAAAAAACTCAGAAGAAAAATTCAACACATGAATGACCTGCATCTGACTGTCGTCCGTCAAGTATTCCACCATCCGGGCAACGGGATCACATGTGTATTTTGCAAGACGCAGTGCACGGGTTCAAGTGTGAAACTGTCTGGCTTGACTCTCTGCACAGAAACTGTCAATAACAGTGTAAATGCTTTCACATTTTCCAACTTAAATATAAGAAGCTCATTCTATCCTCAAGCAACAGCGTGCTACTGGCAGAAATCATTACTGTGGGACTGGACTTCTAAAAAAAGATGAAAGCTTGCATCTGGGCTGGCAAGGTGGCCCCAAAACAGGTCCACGGCACCATCGCGTGTTATCCACCCCCGTCTTCTAAAGCCTCAAGGTGAGACGGGTGAACAGAAACACATGTGACCCCGGAGCAATTTCACACCGCAGAGTCGACTAGATCGTCTTCCATCTCCCTCTGTTTCAGGATGATGCTTTGAACCGGCGGGCTAGAGCTACGCTAACACCGTCATAAACACCACATCAATCTTTCTCGGGATACTGCTATGCGGTCGGCAAAATCGAATATGTGCATTTTTGTCATTTTAGACATAAGCGAGCACCGACCAAGCAGTTGGCGAAACACGCTTTCATG
>NW_017841013.1:0-1209 GCF_001891065.2 Hippocampus comes
GTGCGGATTCTTTTTTTCTGAAGGAGTTGTGCGGCTTTGTTTGAGGCTCCCTGTAGGACATGTGAGCACTTTATCTGCCAGTCCGTGTGTCGCGTGTGTTATTCACGCTGCGGGAACAGGAGGTTGGAAGATTAAGGCCCGGCGTGAATCCGAGTCAATCCTTTGTGGTGGAGAAGCACCGACTTGCTGGCAGGCTGAGTGTCACAATACTACATGGCACGCCCCCGCCCCCGCCCATCCGCACCCCGAAATGCTTCAACTGCATTTTTCACATTTATTTTCGTTTTCACACCGTCCTTGATTGTGGTTGTCTGAAGCGCGTAAAATGCATTCTCGATAGAGTTTGAGTCTTGACATTGACTCTTTTGGCGGATTTTTCAAACTTTGCTTTTAATTTTGTTTGTACAATCAATGTCGTCGGACTCGCCCTGTCAATCACGCGTTGCAGACTTTTAGTCACGCGCAACATGCGTGTGTTGTCTCCGATCCCGATGGTCTTTTGTCGCATATGTACCTTTCAATGTCAAATTCAAAGGTTAGCCTTTTACAGCAAAAACAAACAAACCGGCCTTACTGTTCCAGTACTTTTGAAACGGAGCTTATGGCACAGTCGGTGTCATTTATGAGTGCTAAAAAAAAGGAAAAAAAGAAAAAGAAAAGCTCCCATGAGATGTGAAATGAGCCTGTGCCAAATGTAAACACTCCAACTGTTGAGAATGATTTATAATCATTCCCCCCAAGTGCGAGACTTGGTGCACCTGCACAATCTAATGAGATTCAACACAAGCGAGCGCCGTATCGGAAATTCTGATGAGAACCTGCAATTTGGATAAACACCGTCGGCGAGACGGGAATTTAACAATGCCATTTTGCCGTCGCGTTCAGTTGAGCTCCTCGACCTCGCGTCGGCTGAGCGGAGGAAACAAACATGGCGCTGAATGTAAAGGATGACATTGGACTTATTAGACACGAGGGAAGCGCTCCGGTTCTGTCGAGCTGATGGAAAGCTGAATAAAAGTGCAATCAAAGAGAGACGGAGACTCGTTAACAAGAAAAACGTTGCAGGATATCCGTGTTGAATCGTTTGATTTAGGGTGTTATTTAGTTTTGTAAAGGATGCCACGTGGAGTATGACGTCACTCTTTCTTATCGTTTCGGAGTGAGACTTTGGGCCCAGGTCGCGCTTGGGGTTCCAGTTTGCTATATATA
>NW_017841014.1:0-1207 GCF_001891065.2 Hippocampus comes
TTTATCATTTTATCAGGTTACAGGGTGCATGAAAGCGTTAAATCTGACCTTAGGCCTATTTTGTAAGATCTCCCCAGTGCGGGGTTTTCAGGGTACTCTTACATTGCACTTCCTCTCATATATCAGAAACTGTAAATGGTCCATATCGGTGTGAACGTGCACGGAGATCCTACCAGGTCACCATGGCATCGGTGAGCAGCAGATGACACTGTCTGTCATCAGGATTCAGGATCCTGGGGGTCAGGATCATTGCCGCATCCACAGACACAACAGCTTGAGCCCTATGGAAAAACATTCACATGCCACATCATGGAGGCGGTTTTTTGAGAGGTATTCCTTGACTTTTGAAGAATCAAGGGCAAGGTCTAAAACTATTTATTACCTGTACACAGACACTTCTCCGGCACCGAATGACCCCACGATCAAGTCTGCATGGAGGGAGAGAGAGAGTGAGAGAGAGGAGACGGGAAATAAGAGGGTTACAAAGGGGGGCCACAGATGGGATTGATTTTAAGCCCTCCTACAATCTTCATCAACACACACTCCTCGTGTTTAATGGACACGCACAAGGACACAGTGTGAGTTGCGGTTGTCACTCCACTCTCGCTTTTTGACCCATGACCCACCCCAGACTAAATTCAGACACCCGCCAAAAATGTTCATGTGTGTATTTATATTTTGGCTACATTGTACCGTGTTGACAAAACAACTTGCAGAAGAGAGCAACACGACCTCGGTGTCAGCATTTATTTGTTGTTTTCATGGATTTTGGGTTGATTTTGATTGGCTCTCGCTGTTTCGAAGAACGCTGGTATTTAATGCTTGTGGTTATGGGGACACATGTTGATGAAAAATACCCACGTACACAAACTGATTAAAACAATCTGTCAACTGCAAAAACAGGCACTGAATTGATTCAAGCCACCAAAACGAGACAGAGCCAAACTGAGATAACTTGAGCCTGAGAAAGAAAACCCAATGATGCACATGGACTGAGGTAACTAATTACAGTCTAGGTCCATAGTGCATTAATCACTTGTGTTTCAACAAATGGCTGAACGATCGGGTTAGAAGGTGCTCTCCAAGTGCTCACTTTGCAGTCGTGATTTGTGATAGCCCTGGCCAGATTTATATCATCCACCCGTGCAGATTTGCTTGCACTTCCTTTTTTTAATTTAAAGGGAATGAGAGGAGCCGCTTCCATTGG
>NW_017841015.1:0-1211 GCF_001891065.2 Hippocampus comes
CTTCGGGCAGTAGGCAGTTTACACCCAGAACTGGTCGCCAGCCAATCCCAATGAATCAAAATTAAAGCATTTTCATTATTATCAAATCACAACCTAAACCATCAAAATCAGCTAGTGAGGTTCTTCACAATATCCAGCCCTAATTCAAAAGTCAGTAACAAGCTGCAGGGCCCAAAACATTGCATTGTTATGTAATTTTTTTATATAAATAAAATTATCCAATGTTCCACTCATGTCAATCGAAATTGGCAAAATAAATAAATAAAGGATGATAAATAATGTCCAAGTGCAATCGTAATATAGTCAAATTGTTGGAAACTATTAATATGTAAGTAATAATTAACACTAATTCGGTCCTCTCTGACTCCAGTCGACCCGGTTCACTCCAACCTCTCAACTCGACATTCGTGACTCACGGGAGTCCGTAAATGACCGTGACCCCCTTTCCTCCATCCCTCCCTGTTCGGTACCAGTCGCACGGAAGGTGTCCGAACCCTCCGGACGGAGCGGGAGTTCCCACCGGTGCTCCTCGCCGTTCCCCTCTCCCTTTCCCCCGTCGCAACATGGCTGACACGCCGAGTCACAAAGTCACTTCCCGGCGTGGGAGGACGGGCGCGCCAATTTGGTACGGAGAAGCGGCAAATTTGTTCCGTTTTCAGCTGGTACCAGGAAGGAGGGCAGGTGTCAAGAGCCCAGTCGCCCCCTCCCTCACCATCCCTCTCCCCCTCCTTCTCTCCATCACGCCCCTGCAACATGGCTGAACGGAACTCGACCTCACGAGACCTCTGAAGTCCTCCACTCGGGTCATTTCGCGTCGACAACCCGCCCCGGGACGACCAGACGACGCCTTGCCGCCGCCCCCACTTCCCCGCTCATCCTCCGAGACTTACCGGTACCGGGAGGGCAGGTGGCGGCGGTGGTTGAGATGGTGCAGTCCAGGGCAGATCCTATATATAGACCACACATCTTACTGGCGGTGAATTCTCTCTTTTTTTTTTTTGCCCCCTTCTTGCGTCGACCTCCGGCCTTTCTCCGCCACTTTCCAACAGTGCCGGTTGAGGTAAGGGGGGAGGCGAGGGGAGGAGTGAGGCGAAAACCGCGCGGAGACGTCTTGTTCCAGGCCGAGAGGAGGATGACGGGTCGGTCACTGAGCAGGGCAGATGGAGGTTTCCGCCTCCTTTTCTCTCTCTGTCTCTCTCTCTCTCTCTCTC
>NW_017841016.1:0-1212 GCF_001891065.2 Hippocampus comes
ATCTGGTTTTGGGGAGTTGCCCCGCTTGGACTTGGACTGTCTATTCAGCCGCCGCTTGAAAAACGGAAACCGACAAATCACAGGTGAAGAAACCTCGGGCGAGTGTGGCGTTATTTCAACACTCGCACGACTAACAATGATCAACATCTGAGCAGCTCGCTTTGAGTCACGTTTTTCTGTCAGTCAAAAGATTTCCTCGACGCGTGGGCAGGCACTCCGGGGACCCGGCGGTTTGTGTGCGAGCAATTAAAAAGTCACGTTTGCATAATTCGTCCCCTTTAATTGAGCCGCTTTCTATCTCGTATTCAGGCCAATCACCCACTTGTGCATTAAGGCTCGAAAAACACACGTTGGAAATAGGCCACTGGAGCCTGCTGAGTATTGAAATCGGAATTTGCCATCCTCATCCGTAATCTGCACCACATACATCACTCGAGTGCTTCAAAGACATTCTGATAAATCAACCTTGAGTCCATTACAAACAAACGGGAATATGCTGCACAATTTGGAAACTCGCCGGGGCCCAGCGGTGATGTCAAGCTTCCAAATCCCCATTTGGGTCGGCACAGATGCGATCCTATAATAAGACAGGTCATTTTTGTTTTTTAATTACCATCAACGCTACCAAGGTTTAAAAACCTATTTTGAAACCCGAATCGTAGTTTAACACCTTACTCTGAAACCTTAACCACAGTTTAAAACCATAAATTGAAAATTAAACTAGGTTTGAAAATCTTTGAAACCCTAGCCCAAGTTTAAAACCCTAATTTCATACCTTAAACCTGGTTTTAAACCTTAGTTTGAAACCCGAACAGGAGTTTAAAACCCTACTTTGAAACCTTAAACCTAGTTTTAAACCATAATTTAAAATCCTAAGCTTATTTTGAATCCCTATTGTGAAACACTAACCTGAGTTTAAGACCCTTCTTTGAAACCCTAACCCTAGTTTAAAACCCTCCTATGAAACTTTAACCGGAATTTTAAAACCCAATTAGGAACCGTAACCTCGGTTTAAACTCATCATTTGAAATCATAACCCTCGATTAAAACCCCACTTTGAAATCCTCACTCAACTTTGAAAACTTCATTTGAAACCCTAACCTGAGTTGAAAACCCTTCTTTGAAACGGTAACCTTTGTTTAAAGCCCTAATTTCAGACCCTAACCCTAGTTTGAAACCCTATTGAAATGAATTGAAATGCCATAAATCCAG
>NW_017841017.1:0-1212 GCF_001891065.2 Hippocampus comes
GGGGGGGTAACGCGTCCCTACTTGTGACTGAACTTCCTTCAATGAGGAAACTGTGCAATGAAATCACATTTTCGGAGTTCCCTTTTTTTTTTCTTGTTGTCTGAGGGATTGTTTTGAAGGTTTCAAAGTGGAATCCAAATCTAAAACACGGAAGAAAAAAAATCAAGATGTCATTAAAAAAAGGCTTTGGCTTAGTTAGATTGAAAGTGCGCGATTCCTCCTCCGGTGTCTTTCTGGAGGACAAAAAAACAAAAAAAAGCCAATCAAGCAAGAAAAGTCAGGAAAGCAAAGGGCAAACCACAAATGGGCGGCCCGATCACTTGACTCCTCGGCTCAAGGCGACGGACTCCGGGGCGGAACGTTCCCGTTGTCCGTCACCCGACGAAAAAGCCGTTTGGAGCGGCCCGCCCCACGTCACGGACATTGTCGGGCCTTTTTCCCCGCCCAGGTTTGGACGGCGACCCGGATCTAAACTTCCTGCTGGTCGGCGGCATGCTGACCAAGGTCCGGTCCCGCTCCTGGCAGAAAAACCGCTTCTACCGGCTGCAAGAGGACTGCAAGACGGTGTGGCATCAGTCCCACAAGGTCTTCAAGCGCAAGCAGACGTGTGAGTACCGCCCCGCCCCGCCGCGCTCCCTTTTACGCCCGGCCACTCGATACCGCCAGGCAATCGCTCTCCAAGCCTCGACGTGATGTTTTTTGGGACTTGGTCCTCTCATTCGATGTTCTGTTTCCACCACAAGAAAAAAAGCGAGCCAAACATCGGTAAGAAGAAGAAGAGGCCGGCCCATCTTTTCCAAGCAGAGTCAGGAGGGGCTTCTAACTTTGCTCGCCGAAGCATCGTGGATGCCGACTTTTGTTTTCAATGCGGTTCTGTTTGAGGGGTGAAAAAGAATCTCCCAAAGTATGACAGGACTGCGACAAGTGCAAAGCAGCGGAGGCCCCTTTCGTTGTGCTTTCTGGCCCACATCCTGCTTTCCCCCCGCCACACAAACACATGAACGTGGGGAGGGACGCCTCGCGGTGTCACGTGCCGTTAGAGCGGAAGGTCGCAGCCATGATAAGAGACCCAAAAAAGGCCTTCCTGTTTGTCGAGTGCTTTCTGAGCTGTGGGCAGATGTTGTCCCCGTCCAGGAAGGAAGTCAACGCCGCCGCGCTTCAGTCAGATACGAGGCGCGTTTTTGTCTCCAGCCCAGCGTGCGCCATCTTGAA
>NW_017841018.1:0-1212 GCF_001891065.2 Hippocampus comes
TGACATATGGTTAGTACAGGTATTCTGGCTATGTGGCTCACGATCTGTTTCTCATCGATTTTATAGTTGTGCTCACAATGACTGAATTATCTACTGTAAATCGCACTAATTTGAACATTTACAAGCACCCCATGGGTGAATTTCAATTGCTCATATTTCACCATTCTTAAAATGTGGCCTTCTATTTTGATTTAAACTCTTTGGTTGGTAAACGATTATTGTCCCCCTGAAGGTTAAAAAAAACACAAACATTATTTTTAAAAGCCCCTCGCTGCGTTACAGTTCCAATTGTCATTGTTTAAAAAAAAAAGAGCCAAACGAGTTAAATGTCATATTACAACGGAGGAAAAAAAAAGTTTAACGTGGCGTTGTTTTTTGCGGCTCAAGAAGGAAGATCAAACTCACGAGGTTTGAGCTAAATTGACGATGACATAAACGTGACGCAGGACAAAAGAGAATTAGAATGAATTTGTTTTTAAGAAAAAAAGACACTTACCGAACGGGCTGGTGTCGAAAGACGGCTGTTTAAAAGTTTGGGATCTCAACTAAGGGACGACTCGTCCCGTCCATGGCCCCGGCCAGTCGTCCAAAGTAAGTGCGCACCCGACGCCGATTTGTGATTGGTTGTGGCGCGCCAACTCTGCTTCTTATTGGCTGAGATGTGGCGTCTGGATTGCTAGCCCAGTTTGAGCGCCTCCCTCATTCTCGGCTCAAATTAGCCGTGATGGGTGGGAGGGATTAACGTGTTTACAGATCACGTCGGTAAATATTAAAAGAAATGACAATTATAAAGCTTCTCTTTTCTAACTAAAGTTTCATGCGAGGAAACAACTACAGGGCGTGTCACATTGTTAAACTTGCCCCCAGTCGCGTGTCTTCAACTGGGTTAAAGTTCGCGCTGACAAGGAAACAGGTTTTACGACAAATTTAGACACGTTTCTCCGAAGAGGTCATGGGGCAAGTTAACGGCTATTTTCGTCATTTAGGCAAATTCGAAGCGAAGTCAAGCGTCTAATTTTCTGTGATGCAGATAGAATACTTTAAAAACTCACTCTAAACGCGAGTCAAAAGGCGTAGAAATGTTAGTTGTGGCAAGCAGCGTCCCCTAGTGCAGCGGAATCGCCATTGTTGTGGCAACTGACTAGTGCAGTTCAATGTGTACAATTCACACATAAATAAAACATTGTATTTGATATTATTATTGTTTTTTTT
>NW_017841019.1:0-1212 GCF_001891065.2 Hippocampus comes
AGAATTTTGTTAAGTTGTCAGAATGAATGTTTAAAAGACTGCAAGTGAAAGTGTTCGGGACGTCTTTGATGTCAATGTTTGCTTCATTTGTCTTTAGCACCAAAGGATTTGCCTTCAATGTGACATAGCAATAAAGACATTACATGTGTTTGTGATACGAATAAGCGCATATTAGATGATGTAAGATTTCGAGACCGCGTTCTTTGAACTACAAAACATAACCACACAGATGACGTGAGATGTCTGGACAAAAGTGTTGCTTCGGCTTCTTGAAATGTACCTAACCAAGTGACCAACACGCCCTCCTGCTTGGCTCAAAAGCTTCCACGAACGACGCCAATTGTCCGGATATACGACGCAATAATACGAACGAAAACAGCGGCGGCAATAAGAACCACAAGAACGATCATTTGAAGAATACCCAAAAGAAAAAGTTGGGACTTTCCAGTTGCCGACGCTGGGCACCATCAACGCGTCAACTTTGAAAGGGGCAAACACTTGTAAGAGGAAGTTATGCAACGCTTGAACACTTCGGCGAGGCGCAAACGCGGCCAAAATTGTAAACATTGCCGAGCTTTTCACGCGTTTTGGAAAACGCCGCGCGACGCCACTGAGCTCGCGTCGTCCACGTTCGAGTTGCAAACGGAGCGTGCTAGCGGCGTTAGCGGCGTCTGCGTTCCTACCGTGTTGTCGCTCCTAACGCAGTTGACGTCATTTAAAAACACGACATCCGCGCGAATCGATATGCCGAGTCGCAATTTGGTGTACGAGCAAGGTCACGTCGCGGAGGCCGGTAACGCTCCCTCCCGGTCTGCTTAGCTTTCAATTCGGCGGCACTGGCCCCGCACAAATAAGGCAAAACGACCCAAATGTGGATGAACGATCGCTTTCGTAGCACTCGAGGAGACCGACGAGCGGACAAACCTGACGGCTCTTGGCATCATTCTGGCCCTGAAGAGTCCACGAAAAGAGTTTGTTCCGTTTCGCTGAGCTACTGCGTACGTGTTTGCTATCCGCTTAGCAACTCGGCTAAGCAGCTACGAGGACCCCGGCAGCCAGCTGGCAGAGGTGTCCGAGGATGTGCCTGAACCGTCACCAGGACCGTTGCGTTTCTCTTCTTCGTTCTCTTTTTTTGGCAGACTTGGCACGTCTAGTGCATTGCTGCCCTCCACTGGTCAGATGACCTGAATCCGCAGCAAACCAATCTTATAC
>NW_017841020.1:0-1212 GCF_001891065.2 Hippocampus comes
CCCCCCATCTCCTCAGCGCTCACTCCGGCACATCTGTTGTCCACATATGGTCGCAGTCACTGTGACCTCCACATATAGAGGACACGTCTAAAAAAGTATGAAGGACACTCACTCTCTCCTATGGTTTTCTGGATGAGGTCATGCTTGGCGTCGAGCTTAGTGATCAGGTTCCTGCCTTCAAGAAACTCCTTCAGCTTCTACACAACACACAGTACGAGGAGTGCATAGTTCAGGTGCGCGCAGAAGTGCAGTAAATCACAGCGCTCTATGAATCCACCCCCAAGCCGATAAGCCTCGATTCAAACCTGACACTGACCGTAAAGTAGAACTGTTCTGTCTCCTGTTGGTTGGCCCGCCTCTTGGCAAGGCTGGGCTTGCTGAGATAGGATTCACTGAACGTCGACTTGACGGACTCCATGCTGTTGCTGTGATGGAAGCAATCGGACACGTCATAGTCCTCCACTGTCACCATGTCCTGGATGGTGGACAGAGTGGCTTCCATGGTCTTCTTCACCTAATGAACAGCAGAGCGAGGGGAAGAATGAGCACGAAGAGGCATGTGAAGGCCTGTTGTAATGATCAAGGGGAAACTCATACTAACCTCTTCATTTTCTATCTTGAGTGTGGAGAGACGCGACTGAAGCTGCTGACACCTCTGGAGAAGCTCACTTTCCAGTGGCTGTTGTGCACACATGACGCCCATCTATACGCACACAAACACAAGTTTGTAGTTTGAAGTGCAGTGGGACCGCACTGCGTACTACAGAAACGGATACCGTGTCTCCCATGTGCGACTGGAAGTCAAAGCGAGCTGGCGGACAGAAGACATTGTTGTAGGTCTCCATCAGCTTCTGTTTGTCTCCGTTGGGCTCCAGACTTTCAGCGGCACCCTCCAGTGTCTCCAGACCAGTGTGCTTGGATACCTCTACATTCTGTTCCGCTGACAAGTAGGTCCTCAGGGCACGGTGGAGGCTGGCATGGTAGCCCAGGTCACAGCACTGTACAAAGACGAGTCAGTCATTGTGGTGAATGGGACTCGCAAGTGGTGTGAAATCACTCCACCGAGTGCCTCACACAGGTCTTTTGGTTTTCACGATGGTCTATTTGGTTGATCGCCACAAGCACAAAATGAAGTTTTAAGTGATGGAATTGGAGTGGAAGAGGCAAACACACATATTTTGGAAAATTAATCGATCGTCCTGTTAATTGTGG
>NW_017841021.1:0-1213 GCF_001891065.2 Hippocampus comes
GACGACGAGGACCAGCAGGAAAAGTCCTTGTCCCAAGTGTATGATCACCTCCCTGACGGTTGTTCTCCTCTGGACATTCTCAAGAAGACAGCCGAGCGAGAGCGAGTTGGTAAGTTCACCATCCTGTGACCCTCAGGCGGCGTCTTGTGTTTCTTGATTGCGTAATCTGTTCTATTTGCCATTACTTGATTATTTTAAGTATGCATATTTGGTTGAATGTCTGCTATATTCGATCAGTATTTACTGTAACCCTTTGCTTTTAATTAAACTGGTTCATGGTTAGTATGCACTGGAATCCTGTACTGTGATTGGAAATGCATGCTCTCAAATGCATTTAGCTGCATAAAAGGAATAAAAATAGACTTTTTTAAAATTATATGGTCTTTTTGTGCATTCAACGCAATGTAATCTTGATGCAGAAATTGTTGTGTAATTTGTTTGTGTAAGTCCCAGTCCCATAAATCGCCACCTACCATTATTTTTTTCTTTTCCTGCGGATCCTATCCCCAGCTTTTTGCTGAAAAACTCACCAATTTCCGTTTTTAAAAAAATTTTAACTTTCTAAAAAGAAACCCCACGATGCCACCCAAACCCTACTTTAACAGTAAAATAGACATAAACAAGAAAGTACTCTATGATGATACATTTCGACTGGCAGACTACGAAATGTATATGCCATGCAGGAGTTTCAATTTTTTTACTTTTTCTTTTTAATGTATTTTTTAATTTGCTTTATATTGCGAACCAAAATTGGGATTTGAGTGGGAATGAAAAGTAGAGGGAGTAAGGTAGGCTGCTGCCCGCAGACGGTCGCGGATGCACTTCAATCCGTTCATTTGCAGGAAAAAAAAAACAGTCAAACACACAATACAAAATGAGAGCACTGAGAAGGAGCTGGCCACTCTTCCTCCATTTGACATCAGTCATTAGGCCACGCCCCTAAAGGCAGAAGATCCAACACATAAATACAACACAGTATGTACAGGATTAGCCCAAATTAGCCATCACATTTTGTAAAATCCCCTTCAGAGCATGAGCAGGAATTTAGGAACGTACCACTCACTGTACAGGCAATTATAAAAGAAAACTTCTTGAGGAGGGTGTGATTTAAAAAAAAAAAAAAAAAAAATTTAACGAGTCACAGCTGGGCTCAGTCGCTCTCCACCAAGAATAGCATCCGTAGTTTAAGCGACCATTTCCTGACAACCCCCCC
>NW_017841022.1:0-1214 GCF_001891065.2 Hippocampus comes
AGAACAAACAAATAACGACACACGAAACAAGCACGTAACCCTTTCACCTCCACCAAGGGTAAAAACATCTCCATGCAGTCAAAATCACCAAACGGCATGCCTTGTGTGTGTTCGCGTTCTTTGCAGAAGCAGACGCGTTTGTTTACCGCTCAGGAAATACTAATGAGTCATAAAACCACCAAAAGCGTCGGAATCTCCCCTTTGGTAGCAATAAAAGAGGCCAAATCAATCCATTTTATGAATAAGCCTTGTGCATTTTTAATGCTTTGTTTGTTTGTTCGCCTCCGGGGCCGGGGGGTCGAGTGTGCTTTTTTTTGGGGGGAGGACCGCACACCGGTGATAACCTCAGTGGGCCCTCTGCTATTTGTGTTTACGCACACACAAGACACCGTGCTAAAACATCCTCAATTATCACGCCGAAGACATGTCGCTTTAAGATGCCTCGGGCCCGAGAGTGCACCTTTAATCAGAATTTGTCTAGGAAATTTTTCATCTCCCCAGTACAAAAACTTTGATTTGTGTCAAAAGCCAAAAACGGTAGAAAGAACCCATGACTCCTCTTTACATTAAATGTCATTCACTCACGGTTTGATGTCAGGAATTCCAAGAATGCAAAGGTAACGCACACATCCAAAAGTCACAATGGTGCCTTATTTAACAACAAATTTGGATACTGTCTTTAGCTACTGTAACACTGTTGTATAATTATGATTTTCATTTCAAAGCAAGTTTTTCATGTCAAGTATTTTATCTTAACAATTTGTCATTTATTCGAATGTAATCTGATATAAATATATAAACTACCAGCAAGCCCTGTCACAGAAAGTTCATAATTGAAATTAACAGTTAAAACCGTAAATCTACCATACATTGTGATCGCAAAATAGAATGTAATCTTACATCCCCCTAACATTGAATGGCTTAAGAATGGCAGCCGATTAAAAAAAAAACAACAACAAAAACCACTTAATGTGTGACTGTCCTGTATCCCGAAGATCCAAAGCTTGTCTCTCAGTTATACAGATGACAACAACATACTTCCTTTGCACATACTTTTCTATTGGCATCATGTTGGTGCATTTCAGAATGAGCATGAAAAACAGCAAAGAGGTGAATTTTCCAGACAATAAAACTGAGGATAGGTTCCAAAAATAAAACTGCAAACAGGTGAGAAAAGAGTGTATGCTGCAGTGGTACATCCACCTGACTTTGCC
>NW_017841023.1:0-1214 GCF_001891065.2 Hippocampus comes
CTTGAAAATGATTGGAGATAAAGGCACACGACAAATGTTGCTTTGTGCAAATTTGCCAATTGACGAAACAGTAGCATGTAGATGTCAACTAGTGGATGGATTTGACTCTCGAATAACATGCAGTTGTTCTACTAGTGCAGCCCAGAGGATCTGGAGCAATGTCAGAGCGCAGTGAAAAAAAACATCTGAAATGTCTTACGAGTGAAAATAGTGCAGATGTGAAGATGTGCGCGCTAGTAGGATATGGAATAAATCCTCCAGCGACTTTTCTCATGCGTGATGACGTTCCGTTTTTCTTACCCAGGTGTTGCTGAGGAACAGCAACCAGTCGGACAGGGAGCAGCTGCTACGCAGCTACGAGACGATGACGGACGGCGCAAAGATGGGCGAACGCTTCCTGTTCTTCGGCTTGCTGCACCCCAGCCGGCTGGCACGGCCCAAGATGGCCACCGGGCTCAAACTGGAGAAGAAGGCGCCGGCGCAGCCGCCTGTCGCCGGCTTCACCGAGATCAGCTTCGCCTGACCCAACCCGAACCGGAACATATTCAAATAAGAATCCGAAGAATAAGAGTGACGTGTTACCTTCATTAGGATGAGAGGTGGCTATCGTGGGACTGGTCGCTACTCAAATATACAGACAAACAATGGACTGGTTGCTAGTCAATGAACACTGCTGTATTTTTTTTCTTCTTTTTAATTCCCAAATGGTATTTAGGGCTGCGCATGGCAAGTATGTTGCATCTGAGTTCGGATTCTGGGGGTGCTCCTTGCAAAAACGTCTCCCCGGATTGCAAATGTTTGAGAAACCCGTCTTGAGGGCTAGGAGTCCTGCTGGTCCTCCTTGTCTTGACGATCCAGGGAAGGTATGGTTGCGCGTTGCCGGCTTCTGTCGCCACCCAAATCTTCCCAGTGCGCGTCGTCGCTCTGGTGCGTGATGTAACGGTCGCCGTGTCGCGTCTCCAAGTCGCGAAGGTCCTTCCAGGTGTCAAAGTCCTAGAGGACCGGACGCTTGTCTGACTCGATCCGGATAGCGCGAGTCCGTTTTTTTTGCCTTTTAGCTTGTGGCTTACCTGCAGCCACGGGTGACTGAGGGACTTGTCCACACTGTAGCGCTTTCTCAACTTCACCTGCAGCAGGTTGTTGATCAGGTCCGTCGCTATGGAGACAAGACCAGCGGCATCTGATTCAAAAGCTGAGCTGACATTTTTTTGGAC
>NW_017841024.1:0-1214 GCF_001891065.2 Hippocampus comes
CCCGGTGACCCTTCATAACAGCGTAGGAAGACGAGACAAACACGGACAAAGGCTAACTAAAAGATAAGGAGAAGACTACTGCGCGAAAAGTTTGAAGGACTTTACCTTCTTTTCCGTCGATGTAATGTTACTTGGGTAGAATCCAACTACCTGTCAGTATTCCATCTGCTGCCTAAATTTGGGGAGTTTACTGTGTAGGCCGTGTGCTGGGAGGCTGGGCTTCATGCCAGCATTCATACTGTCAGTACTTGGTGGCCAACTAGCTTAAAACCATGGCCCACACTCAGTCCTACTTCGTCAAATCGAGTTAAGGGCAAGTGAAAAAACACAGTCAGGCAGCATGTCGGCCTACATGATTAAACACGTTTCAATTTTGCTTTGTCGTAAGCGGTGACGTGACATCGCTTTGCTTCCATTTTGCTTGTGTGTGGGGATGCTTAATAGTGAGCCAACTTCCTGGAAGCCTCGCTGTGTGCCTGACTGATTGTATGTTTACTCAAATGTAATTGTCCCGGGCTGGAAATAAATAATAGGATTGAATGTTTGATTGGGTTTACTGAACCAATCTTGTATTTTAAACTTATTCTGTCGACCAAGAACAAGCCTGCTTTGCAATTGAGGGAGAGTTTGGCTGCAACATAGCATTTGAACATGTTCCCGTGATTGTGTGCATGTGGGCACCTGTGTGCGTGCTTAATCCATATATAATGAAGGCCATGCACAATATTTCTTGGACTTGAGCTTTGATGACAGAGGTGCATTTCCACTAACAGGCCGATCTATTGTTCTTTCTCTCGCAGCAGTTGCTCCAAGAGTTGTTCTCTCAGTCCCGCACATCTTCTCCGTCTGTCTTAAGACTTTTATGAACGTCTTACTTTGCCTCTCCTCAAACATCTAATTGTTGCCTCCTCCTTCTATCCTGTGCTGACAGCCTCAATGAGGTAGGTCCAACGGCAGACATCTGAAAAATGCACTCGGACAATTATTAGAACAGCATGTCGTCGCAGACACATTCGGTAGAAAAGGAAATAACATCGCAACATGTGTTTAGAGTTTCAACACTTGGCACTCAAGCAGACAGGATGAGATGCGGACGCTTGGATCGTGTGCGTTTGTGTGAGAGGGAAAGAGAGAGACAACCATGTATATGAAAAACCAAACTAATTGGATCACACGTACACTTGGATAAAAATGTTGATGGACTGTTTTTTTTT
>NW_017841025.1:0-1149 GCF_001891065.2 Hippocampus comes
AGTCCAGGAACTTTTCTTCTCATTTGGCTGCGCGGACGAATGGAAAGCACTTTTTCAGGATTAGACAAACAAAACAGGCAGCTTGCAAACAGTGAGTCATGTCAGCACGAGGTCGCCTCAGCCTTCAAACTACAATTTTGTCATTGTCAAACAACACACCAAGGATAAATAACAGGTGTGTTTGAATGGAGGCAAATAAAGTTCTTGTTTGAATATAAGGAGTGCTCCTTCGTGGATACACTTTGTGTATCGCACCAACAGGTTATCATGATAATTACTCAACTGTTACCTGTCTAAACTAATGAGAGTCAAAAATCTACTGTGCGTTTTATAATTCAAATTATTCTTAGAGTGTGCGTAGAACACTGTTTATAAATGGTGCCGCATGGGGGATTGACATTGTGCAAACCGTATCCTCGTGGATCAACTGCCACGCATCCATTTTGTCTACAGTTTATGCACAGCTCCTGTCTACTTTACATTATCCACCATTAAATCCCACAGTGGGGGCGTACTACAGTGGAGCCTGGTACCAACCACACATTAAGTCACGGTGCTTTGCAAAGGCCCCTGAGACAGGCCGTGGAAGGCGAGGTGGAGGGGGGTGGGGGGTGGCTGATATACAAGCCAGGTTGTCAGGGTGTGAGGGGAGCTCCAGGGTCTTTTCATTGAAGGTGATAGATGCGTGCCGGTCGGCCATTAATGGTACAGTACAGTGAGATTTAGCTAGCAGGGCTAATTCCTGGTTTCCCGGGAGAGAGAAAGGCGGCTGAGGAAGAACTCGTGCTACAAGTCCTAGAATGTGGAGCTAATTCGTGGAATTTAAGGATTGACAGTGGAAAATCAAATTTGAGACTTTTCAACGGAAACATGCAGTTTTGCTCTTAAATGAAAGTGTCTTACGAACATGCCTACGACATGCTTTGGACGGTTTGTCATTGCTGGTATTTTAACATCCAACTGCAAATTTTAAGTCTTACTACACTTTCACTGAAATGCAGCCAGTACCACATTTCAGTCCAAGTGTTGTCATCTATCTTTAAATATCTCCAACTACACCAAGCTGGTAATGGTATCAGTGTCTTGGTATTGGAGGATTTTTTTTTTAACCCAAGTATGACCACACACACACACACACACACACACACA
>NW_017841026.1:0-1215 GCF_001891065.2 Hippocampus comes
CCTCGTCTGGACATAAGCAAACCAGCAGCCGCCCAGCGCCGCGATAATGGACACGCCCAGAACAAGGTCCTTCCACCGGTTCTGACGGCCTACTTTCACACAAGAAAACCCCCCCAAAAAACAAAAAATAAACACGTACACACAGGGTTATATAAACAGACAGTAATAGATGGGGGGAGTATGTCATGGAGTGATGGATTGTCTGCTAAAAAGAGGATTTCTTTATCAGTGTAAACCCCGAATGCACCATAAACCTGTTCTTTAGTTTTATACGAACCTCTGAGTGTTTATTAGTTTGTTCGTTTTTAAGAACTACACAGAGCGGTTGCTCCGTTTATGACGAGTTCCATCTCTCACTAGTGCCGTCGTGGTCCTAAGGATCCGATAAATCAAGCTGTTGCCGATGCGGAGTTCCAGTGCAACTTTTACTGTCTTTGCATGAATGGTCTACGGAATTGAGTGTTTTTATCAGCTGTGGTAGTAGCAGAAACAGAAAAAAGAAAGTGTACAGCAACTTTTGCACCTCCCCCAAAAATCTATACTTGCAAGAACCGGTCCCTGGTTGGAGACTACTGCTGTAGACCACTTTTTACAACGTACAAAAGACTGCTACCCTCAGATTTGGAGTGTAAGAGTCCCCCCCAAGGGCATCATGTTAACAATTGCCTGGCCTGGGCTGAGGTCTGCGCTCTACCACGTGCCATTGTAATGTGATGTTTGGCTAAACAGGAAGTGTTAAGCATACCTGGCGGTGGTCCAAACAGCACAGTATCCAGTGCCTTTAGCTGAAGCTTCTGAGCGTGACTACGCTCGAAAATTTTCAACACCACCCCGGTCAGGGTCGTGTTCTTCACCGCCAGCCTGATGGATAAAGGGATGAGGTCACAAAGGCAACGACGAGCCCTCAAGCTTGATCAACGTGCCCTCACAGACCGAGCGTGACACGTACAGGTGAGCGGTACCTTGGTAAGGCCTTGCCGTCCAGTCCATGTTTTCGGAAGGTTTCGGCGTACTGGGGGAGCTCCACGCTGAGCTGCAGCCACTCCTCCACCTGCTCACCTGTCCAGTTATACACTGAACACATACAACAGTACATTGCATGGCTACTCTGCGTCAACAGCACTGCTTACGTTTCTGGAATAGTTTATAGGCCAAATTGGCCACTGTACTGCAGACAATCATCGGAGTAAAAATGATCACACTTCCTTTTTGTGC
>NW_017841027.1:0-1214 GCF_001891065.2 Hippocampus comes
GTGTCGGGCCATTTTAGATTTTTTATTATCCATTCATTTTGATTTGGATTTTTGTGGTGTCAAACCCTTTCAGAACACGGTCCACATGATGCATGCGGGGCCCCTGTTGGTGTCCGTCTTACCACCGGGGAACACGGTAGAAACAAAAGAGAATAAGGTGTATCTACTTCAAATAATAATAATAATAAAAAATAATAAAAAGCCTAGCTCCTCATCATTTCAGACTTTGCCTAACGGTTAAAGGATTAGGCAGCCGGAGTCAGTCAAGGGTCACTGACAGACTGTTGCTCTGGGCGGGAGGAGGACAGCCGTATGAAGCCCCCTTTGGATAAACTTGGGCTGTAGACATGGCGAGATTAACATGGAGCCAGCACGATCCCAAAGACATGGATGTGAAGCAGCTCGCCATCCGCGCATGCGATGGCTTCCCACACCGCAGTCTCCCCCCTTCTTTCGCGGCTTCGGTTTGCTTTTCTTTGCTGGGGTCACAAAGACGCGGGGCAAGGAGTGGAAAATGATGGGCTTAAAATTGGAAAGAAAGGGAAGGGCATTGTCATCGGAAGGGCAAGGCAAAGGTGTCTTGGATGATATTTTTAATGGCTCCACCTCACAGCGGTGCAGAAATCCCATCTCGTCCAGACAATTCCCACGAAATAAATAACCATTACAGTGAATTCATGTCTTTATTATTCCTTACTCTCGTATATTTTGAAGAAACTGAAGAAAAAGCAAATGCTTTTTATGTGATTATGAGCAGGTATAGTTCAATAATTCAAATAGGTTGGTCACATATCACTCATTAATACTTAGTCATTATTATTGTGGTCTTGTTGTTATATTAATATGGTGTTATTAGTGATTCATTTCTTCTATCACTTCTGTGTCTTCTCTTAATTGCCTCCTGTTCACTGAAATGATGTGTGACCAAAATGATTGCTTGTTACGCGCTTATTAAGCATTTCATTCACAACTCCATTTCATTTCTAATCAACAAGCCCACTCAGGCAAATGATGTTTTTATCGACATAAATCATCGGACAATCAATCCCCTCGGAAGAGCCTGTATATCTTTTTATTGGCCAGCGATGAGCAAATGATTTGAGTCTGCTTCTTGTTTAATGATGCGAACAAATGGGAGGGCGATCATTCAAATTCACAGCAACTAAGGCGGCCCCTTCACGATGGAAATCTTGTAAAAGGTGCCCCTTTTTTTT
>NW_017841028.1:0-1215 GCF_001891065.2 Hippocampus comes
ATCTACATCATGTAATTCTTTTTCAGGGATTTTTGCATGCATGCTACTTTTAACATCTATTTGAAAATCTGACGTTCCCCCATTTGAGAACCACTATGTTTGATAGTTTTGTTGGTTGGTTACTTTGTAGTTGGTTCCCTAATTGGTTCATAACTTAGTGAACTTGTTGGTGAGTTAATTTCTTGATTAGTTAGTTACTTCCTTGGTTGTTTGGTTCGCGAAAAATAAAGAACTATTCTTTTGATTAAACTTTACAATGAGCCATTTGGATCCGCCGCAGCACAGGAGTGCTGCTGAAGACAAGGGCGCGGAATTAAACGTCCGCGTGAAACGCTTGAAAGTCAAAGTCAAGCCGTGAAAAGTTGTCCGGCGGGAACACTTTGAACTGGAGCCACGCGACGGAGTCACTTTGGAAATCAAAAAGTCTCTCCGACACTTTTTCCGATTACATCATGTTTACGTTTCGATTCGGGCAATTTTGAAGAGCTTTGTTGGCACGCCAAGAGGAAACGGGCCAGGCGTTAATACAAACGGGCGGTTGCGGCGACGGCAATTCTCCCGCATTTCATCTTATCTGTTTTCCATTATTTCCCCCGGGGCCTCCTGCACCTCGCAGATACCCGCTTCCGGCGCCAATAATCAATTAAGCGGGCAGATTTGCTGGGCTTCAGCAGTCGCTTTGTGTCAGCACATCAGCTTTCCATGGATTTCTCCTCCTTGATGAGAGACGCCAGCGCTTTTTATTGATAAGAGAAAGGCGGCGCAGGCAGGGGAGGAATAATCAGCGCCTTTCATTACAGAACGGGTGTTTGGTTAATCACTGAAATTGGTCAAAGAGTCGAGCTTCTTACAGGACGACGCACAAAAGACGAAAGTCTCCGCACACTTGCCGAACATCAAGCGACGCTAATTAGCAGCCTGTGTACATCTAATCTAATCAGGTTCTTCTGTAATTCCACGGCAGTCCAATTTTCTAGTCGGGTCAGGTATGGGACTAGTCTGAGTCTAGTCTTGCTCAAGTCTGTCTCACAAACGAATATCGTCCAAGTCTGGAACCAGTCTGGACAACAATAGAGCCAGTCTAGGCCTAGTCCAGGTCTATTATGGTACTAGTCTAGGACCATCTTGGACTAGTGATGGGCACATGTTAGTAGCATTTATCTGTGTTTATTTTGGCAACAGTACAAAGCAATAACAAACATTAAAAAAAAAAAA
>NW_017841029.1:0-1215 GCF_001891065.2 Hippocampus comes
AGGGCAAGCTCGAGCTGGACCTTTGGCAAGTCCGGGCAACAGCACACGACGCACACACTACGTTGTTGGTGGTGGACCTCAATCTTTTTGTCGTGCACGTATTGACACGCCCTGTATCGGCGCCTTTCAACACAGCGACCTTTGAAGTGGAAGGATTAGGGCATGGTGCCGTGTACTGGGACACACAGTTGACTGTCAGCACCAGATTTATTATCTGCACTTGTAGGCAGAAGGTGAGGACAAACCTGTTTAGGTTGGCCGAGCTGTTTGCTGAATCGTTTCATCATGCGTGGAGGGAGACAAAAGTAGCGCAAGCAAAGTGAGACGTTTTTGGGACAAAAGCCGACAATTTTACACACTGTAGTCACGTGCTTCATGAAATTGCATTCATGCATTCCCAACCGTGTATCGTCCTCATTTTGTCATCTCTTAGCTGTGTTGCTTTCAATTAATGTCTGTGGATGTCAGATTTTCTTCTTGGGTCCGATTTCAGCCTCGAAATTGCCAATTCTATCAGTCTACTTACAGACTGGCCCCATCGACACCTGCAATCTTATCAACAGAACATCAACATGCAGCCAGACACAACTTCGTCCTCCCTGATGTCTTCCCGTGACAATGCCCTGGGAAAAAGAAAATGTTTTTTTTACTTTTTAGACTCAAAAGCAATAAAAACCAAAGAGAATCCTTTTGCAGCAAACACAACGCTCGATGTTCAGAATGTGAAAGTTATCTCGTCACTCTGCCAGCAGAAGGAGATTATCAGCCCTGAGCCAATTATCTGGCCCAAGTGATGACAACTAGCGGGAGCCAAGATGGCCTCGGAAAGGGCTGCCGGCGGTGATTGGAGCGTCCGATAAATGAGATTCCACAAAGGTTTGTAGACATGACAGGGTGACAGTATGTAGAGTATCAGAGCCACCGCCTATGCTTTAGTCTTGAACACATTTCTCCTATGCAGTGGTATGTATCAGGCTTTATTCAGGCAGATATTAATTTGACGCTTGACCCATGCTAGGGAACAAATAAAAACTGACCTGAGATCAGTTTCGGTACCCCACCCTAACTTTGGGAACCCCTGATCTAAGAACAACCTGGCCCATCTGTTCGTATAGACTCATCCAGTTGGCATGTCAAGGTATGACTCTATCTAATCATAACCGTAGACCTTCTAATACCATAATCATAAAACATCAAGAATAATCTTTTTTTTTT
>NW_017841030.1:0-1214 GCF_001891065.2 Hippocampus comes
GCCGCCTGGTTTCCTCCGAACATAATGTCTGGCATGCAACTCGTGTGAATTGATCACACTGACTTCCGTGTTTCGGACTTCAGAGACACATTTGAATCGACTTTTGAAGCATTCAACTGTTGACGTTCCACTCTGGGTGTGCAAGGATCGCGCACACCCATTCTCTAACCATAACAGAGTTTAGTAGCAGTCAATTTACAAGACAAGGGAGGTCACAGTGTGGGCTAAACCAATTTAGCTCAATATATGGGATGTCCCGGTGCAGGATATTTACAGTTCGAGGAATTGAGCTGGCTTGCTGTGATAAAAATTTATATCAGGCAGGCAGGACAACTTGGCGAGGAAAAATTGTTCATCAAGAAAGCTGCGTGGTTCTAAATCTGTTGTCGATGCTTTTTGACCCCCTTGTGTGAATCGTGTTTACCAAACATAATTCTTAACAGTAGCCATGTGGCCCTCCGAACAGATTTTTCCTTCCGATTAATACAACTTAACCCCAAGATAGGACAGAGAAAATTAGGTAAACCCCATTTATCCTCGACCTCGATGTATTTCTATATAAGGTAACGATGAAATGTATTGAGGGGATCGATATTTGGATGTGTGCAAGCAGTGCGGTTTGGAAGTGGAATGGGAATCGGTTACCAATATTTCTTCTGTATCAGCTCCCAGGTGCCATAATAATGTGGGCGACATAATTTTGCCAAAATAGGATGAAGAATCATAAACATATTTTGACACCACTTTCTTGCCTGGCCAAAATCAAGCTGGTTTAGGGGCTTTGCCAATATTTTATCCCCCTCCAATCCGATATCACTTGCTTTCTCATTTTCTTCATTCAGTTTCTCATAATGCTGTTGATATAATTTATTACATTCACTCAAGTATTCTTTGTATATTCTTTCTTTTTATGTTTGGATTACTTTCGCGATCCAAGGTCTTATGTTCAACCTATTCAAAGGTCAGGGTTGCTATGCGCGTGCTGAGTATCTACGCACCTTGACAGCTGTTTTCCCGAGTCTGAAAAATCCCGCTCGTCAAGGTTGGTCTCTCTTTTGGCGTTGTAGCCTTTCCAAAAAAGAAAAAAAAAGAAAGCCAACAGGATCCACATTCAAATTTTAATGACTACATTCGAAAATGCTCCCACTGGCACAAAAGTTTGGTCTGACTTACTTTTTTCCGATGACTTGAGCCTTCCTGCCACTTTCTTCCCA
>NW_017841031.1:0-1215 GCF_001891065.2 Hippocampus comes
AAAAAAAGTGAAAATTATGCACAATAAAATTTAAAGAACACAAATGTTTTTAGGAAAAAAACAGTGCAACAGGAACAGATCCAACATTGTGATTTATCGTATAATTGTTGTTATAAAAGCATGTTTTCTATTCTGTGTTTAAACGTTTGTATCAGTTTATTCAAGTGTATGTATGTTCGACTTTGCAATTTTTATGACTCAAAGTGGCCGCCGAATGAAACAGTCAGAGTCACGGTTGCCCTCAGAGGTTGGGGCTATAACTGTGAAAACCCGATAAATGTTGAATCCCCTCATTTCATAATGACATGATTGCCCCTGCATTTGATTATTATTATTAAATATACCCACAAGTTGACATTGTAACTCGTTTTGAAATCAGGGAATAGTGAAGTATAAATCCTCATAGTTGGTCCTTGTGTTGTTGCCTCATGACAATCTCAAACTATTATTAAACTGATGCGGTGTAAATGGAAAGCACATCAAAAGCACTTTTGCTGCGAATATATAGCTACGGCCTCAAACGCAAAACAAAATGAACACGATTCGTTGACTTTTGAGGCGCACATTAGGATCTGCGTGCGGCTTCCTATTCCCGGCTTGCCCTGTCCACGATCCTCTCTTGTGATATCTGTCAGCCATTTACGGCGTCCGTGGCGACTGCTCGTCTGATGAATCGCATCCCGGTCCACATCCGTCTATGCCCCTCGCCGGCTAACCAGCGTAATAATCAAGATTATTATTTATAATTACAGGAAGTAATGGATCACTCTGGGGCTGGACGGGGAGCTCGTTAATTCCCCCCTCGGCCTGCTGGGATAGCAGACAAGGGAGAGTTAAGCACTTCATCTGTGTCAAGAAGTGGGGAGGGGAGTAGGTTGTGTGGGGGTAAGGGGGGGGTCTGACGGCGGCAAAGGCCCCGTTCAAACAAGGGCCGGCGGATTAGAGCTTGTTTGGGTTGGCGCTTTGCGAGCTTCGGCCCGCGGCGCTCTCCGAGACTGGGAAGTGATTCCCCCACGTCACAGCAGACCAAGTGGCTGCCAATTAACACGTGCTGACTTATGAGTATTGAGAGTGCAGTCAAATCGAGCCAGTCGCTGGCGGTCGGGATCTAGAACCAACACAAAAATTTGCAAATGGTCAATGCACCCTCCAAAACCTTTTTTGTTTTTGGAATTGTCTCTATTAATTAACTTACTGTATTTTCCGCACCTAAAA
>NW_017841032.1:0-1216 GCF_001891065.2 Hippocampus comes
ACAAGGCCATCCTTTATTCTTGAAGATGTTTTTTGATTTAAACTTCTCATTTTCAAAAATGGATGGATGGGTTCCCATTTCTGGTTTCCTAAATTAGCCAGCCTGTTCTTGTCAACTGTTGTTGGCACTCACTTAGCCTGCTAGCAGACAATTGCTAAGACTTTTTCTGTATTACCCATGAGTACGCGAAAGCTAATTGCGCCATTTCCATTTTCCCAAGCAACCATGCAAACAACCAATTGAAAAACACACTCTGTTAGCTGCCTAGCTAACGTTTTGTGTTAAATATTCACAATATGGTTCACTTTTTGTGTTCTTCTAAGATGCATAAAATCTATTTTGGAATTAGACACGGAAAATGTGGTACTGACCAACATTGTTAGCCTAGTAGCACAGTGCTACCACAGTATTTTCCACACTAATTTATTCCACTTAAAAATGGCGCTTTATGAGATTTACACAAGTTTTTTTAAGAAAGCAAACAACAGTACTAGGCCACACTGAGTTCACCCCACACCACTTAAGAGGTTGCAGTGACATTTTTGAGCATAGAAGCATATTTTCTTTCTTGCCAAAAGTTAAACAAAAAGCTAAGCGAGTCTGAGCTCGGCAGTTGTGTCAAATACAAGCTGGTCTGGCAAAAGTTCATGAAAACTCACACACTGGTAACTTGTAAATGTATGAATGAACTGTATATTCATTTTACCAGAGAATAAGCCTAATTCAGCAAATTAATACTATTAATTCATCAAAATCCTGAGCAACCTCCGGAACCTGACCACAAGAGTGCATCATTTCAATCATTTAATTTTCATGAAGAAAGTCTATAAAAGTGCAAACGCTTACCGGCAAGGTGCGATTTGAGTAATCGATTCACTGGTGTTGAACAGAGCCAGATGTGTTTTGAGTGCTTCGTAAATGGCCCCCTGTTTTTGCGCCACATGTCACAGGGTTAACAGCAGGCCAGCTATTACGAGACAAGACCCACAAGTCCAGATCAAGTGTGACTGAGATGCGAAAATGACAGAGGAACCACAGGCTGACTGAGAAATGAGGTGCAATATGCCGTGTCGTCCATCATCGCACTCATTTACAATGTGAGGAAATTGGACATGCTTACAGTATATTCAGTGGAGGAAGAAAAAGTATTGCATTGAAGCACGACTGGAGAACCACTTTATGTTAACTAAATTGCCCCCTCCCACTTTTTTTTTTT
>NW_017841033.1:0-1216 GCF_001891065.2 Hippocampus comes
GCCAACTGATCTACAACCGTGACACCGGCAGAAAGTTATTTTGTGGAGGAATCGACCCACACGCGCCGTCCAAGACACGCCGCCAGATGACAGTTTACAAGTCTCTGGAGGTTTACTTTGTAAACGGATGGATCCAGAATGTAAATTTAAAAATCTTATCCAAAGAAGCAGTTTTGATTATTGCGCGGGTAAGTACGCCGCCGGGTGTTGTTAATACCTTGTACAGACACTGCTAGCAGTAGGCTCATTGTAGCTTCATAAATGATATGTTTATCTGTGATTTCCCACCCAAGCTCTGAAAAACGACCATCCACAAGTTGACACCTGAAAATGCTTACAAATGGTACGGCGGAGGGTAAAAAAAGATGTTTGAAGGAGAGTCCCAAGAGCGAACCGGCGAGTCGCCAGCAGACAACCAGCGTGGACTCCAGTCGCCATCAGGTCGCCAAATTGTTTCCAGGTGAGACTCCTTGCTTTTCTCGTTGTTGTAATTCACCTTTTATTTTTCTTGTTCTTGTCACACTTTCACATAGAGCAATGAAGGCCACTTTTGAGTAGATGGAACAATTACATGATTTTATTGATGGTTGTGGAAAACAGGTGGGCTTGCATCAACGAAGCACCTTTTCATTCTTTTTGGATCAAGGACGATTATGCTTTTTTGGTTGTGTTTTCCACGTTGACACACGCTGTTACAGGCTAAGATAATTACATCAGATTTCATGTCAAGACTTCAAAAACCAAACTCGCCCTTAACTCTGACACAAAGGTTTTTCTGTCACAGAAAAAAAATCGTCTTGGCATCTTTAAAAGCTCATCGTAAAATTGACTACACATTTTAGTCATAATCGTTTACACTTTTGCATCTTATTACAAAGCCCCTTTTTCTTGTGTGCCTTGTTGAATTTGACTTTTGAGAGAAGCTTTCGTATCAAATTAAGCAAGCAAAAACATTTTTCTCCAGTGTGGGTTCTCGTATGATTCGTCAACTTTGATTTTTCTGTGATGCTATGACCACAATGGAGCAGGAAAAAGGTTTTTCTCCACTGTGGGTTCTTGTGTGTTGTGCTAAACCTGACTTCTGAGCGAAGCTTTTGCAACAAACCGAGCAGGCGAAAGGTTTTTCTCCACTGTGTGTTATTGTGTGGCTTGTTAACTGTGACTTTTGAGAGAAGCTCTTACCACAAACTGAGCAGGCAAAAGGTTTTTCCCCAGT
>NW_017841034.1:0-1216 GCF_001891065.2 Hippocampus comes
TTTTTTTCCCCCTCTATTCATTGATGTGCGTTCATCAGAGCTCAAGCACGGGGCACATGTTGTTTTCATTAAATCCTGATTCAATGGCTGCTGCCACTGAAGCGGAGCCAGGTGTGGCACAGCTTGGGGCCACTGTGTTAATAGAATGGGTGCAGATTTCTAAGCACTTCAGCGAGCTGTGTGGCCATGTGACTCTTTCTATTCTGGCATCAAGACAGTTTTCCAAAGAGGACGCCAATGGCATTCCTTCCTTTCACAGTTGTTGAGTTTCTTTAGGATTTGTTTGTCCGCTGCGAAGAACCTGATGCACCGTTCGAGTAAAACAAATTAGCTAACGTGGGGATCTCAAACATGATGAATCCAGGGATCGTTCATCAATATTTATCACCAGAAATATTCGTGGCCCTGTTTAATAGAAAGGAATTAAATTAATTCATATATATATGCACTGCTTCCACTCACAACCAGGGACGTGCAATCAGAGTAGGCAAGTGAGGCAATGCCACACCCTGCTGTCCCTTCTCCAATAGATTTGAGATATTTCTGCTATTATTACATTTGTTTTCATGTCTGATTCAAAGTACTGTTGGCACCCTCTATTATTATGCACCCATCGCTGGTCGCGATGCACTTTTAAAAAAATATGACATCATTCATTTACAGATCCCAAAGTTAGGGCTTGCGGGGCCCAGGTGGAGACCCACTGAGCTAAGTAGGTGCGGAAAGATACGGAGGCCAACCTGAGCTTGTCTGCAGTAAAGATAACCCGGCGCTCGAGAAGCAGGGAGGCAAACACTCGCAGGAGCAGGCGCAGACTCAGCGAGGAGAAGAGACACTCAAAGTCGACATGTTCCAGACGAGAATCGGACGGCCGACACAGCTCGATCACCTTTGGGGAGGTGAAAGGTGAATGTGAGGGCGATGGCCAAAAACCGCTAACTGACTGGATCTCACCTCTGTCCCAGAGCCAGGGAGGAAGTTTTTGACACTGATGGTCCTTCCCGGCGCAGGAAAAGGAGCCTCCATGATGCCTCTCATGAAGGGCTGCACCAGCGCGGGCGAGATGGCTCTCCTCTTTTCCACCTCGTCCAAGATCTGACGACATGGATTTATTTCTGTTAGGAAAGGTCAACCATTTTCTATGTAGCTTCTCTTTTTCATCGTCACTGCAACAACTGGGACCTACGCAATGGTTGTTCTTTTCAGGAAAAAAAAA
>NW_017841035.1:0-1216 GCF_001891065.2 Hippocampus comes
TGAACTCAATTTACTTCAAACCCTTCAATGTTTGTTAAATATAAACATTGCAAAGATAATGACGCCAACATAATTATTGAGACACACTGTACATAGTTTTATCGCAAGAACGTCAAAAGGAAAACTTCCTCGTGCAGTCATTTGCATACCTCAATCAAAAAGTTACACTCTTCATTTTATCATTAAAGAAGCAAAACCACCCACACGTACTTTCAATAGATGTGTTAAACAAAAAACTTCTCAGTAGACTTTTACACCTCTTCCACATCATTCATTAGTCGACGCAGCATTTTTAGATCATTGCACTTGTGTTCACCTGTAGGTATGGAATGTACACAGTAAATTCTCATTTTCTGCCCTTGGGCATTATTCCCAGACAGACATGGATCAAGGGCGTTATTGGCATAAGCGTAAGGCGGCATTCAGGTTGAAGTCACAGCACAAAGAAATACTTTTCGTTAACACCTGATCAACAACAACCCTGCTTTACATTTTAGTTGCCCCCTCAAAACCCGCTACGCTATCTGCTCACTTTCTATGGCCTCAATAGCGTCTTCTTTTTTTGAAGGCCTTAAGACATCTGGTGAATGCTATATATCTATATCTGTAGCGCAATAAGGAGGTCAGACATCGCACCCTAAGAGCTAAAACCAAGCCATTCTATCACCCATTACCTTTTTTTCTTCCATGAAAATCCTTCCAAGCATGACAAATGCGATATATCAGAGCAGCACATACATTCTTCTTTAGTGACAGTATTTGTGTTAACGATCTTGTTCATTTACGTTTCCTATCGGTTGGGTGATACTGTAAAGCATTCACACAGTGAGAGACTACAGTATTTCTGTCAATCTCCGATCAACTTTAGCCCCAAGTTCCATTTTGGGTTATCTGTATTTTAGGGGGAATACTGTATTGTAAACAGGCATTTTTATTTTTGTGGCTAGCTGGTGCCGTCGCTGTCCGGGTGGGACGGCTGTTGGTCCGCTGCAGAAGAAGCCAAAGTACCAGCAGCAGTTCGTTGGTCCATGGCTGAGTGCATGATCGTCAGCCACACATCGTCCATGTTTGGCATTACAAAAATTTTCTGAAAAAAAGCAGATAAAGAGTGACGAGATCATTGACTGGTTATTGTTTACACATTACAACTCATGTACAAACAAAATGAATCCCAGGAATCTGTTTTACCTCCAATTCATATTTGGGGGGAAAAAAA
>NW_017841036.1:0-1216 GCF_001891065.2 Hippocampus comes
CGGCATTGAGCTCAACTCACTTTACGACAAACGAGCAGGAATTTGGGAGTGAAGAATTGTTTACTGTCATTCCCAGTTGAAGTTCGCTGTCCGACTCAACATAAAATGGAGAATTGCACGTTGTGTATTTAAAATAGTTTCGTAACTTCTCCTTAATGTCTGTGAGCTAGATTTTAATGCAAAATGCCATCAACGGTAATAGAAGCGGTATGATACTGTCTGTATCACCTGACAATAGAATATTATTAAAATGAGCTTTTATAGGGTAAAGGTGAACGCCTGGAAAACCACCGCCAAAGTCATCGCTCTCAGCTAAGTTAATCACCTATAATGTATTTTGAATTGATTGTACAGTCCAAATCGACAACATAAAACGAGTAACATTTCATTTTTGGCAACGTTCTGACCGAAATAAACAATGATACCCTGTAGCAGGGACGTGACGGGAGGGGAAGCGGGTTGAAAACAAAGAATCAACCATCGATGGAAGGAAGGATGGATTTATACGCCATAACCAATTTCATAGGCCTCCTGCCACAACAGCAAGAACTTTATTTTTTTCAATTTCAGCAAGCTCTTGATGTTTCGCAAGACTGAACGGGAATGAGGACCTTCAAACTGAATTCCCCTTTTTTTATAGCCTGTAGTTGGTCCAAGTACTGTAATTTGGGAGAATAGGCTTCGACATACAACCATTACAGCAACATGAACGATGATGTTGGTTATTACTAATGCAGTTCATTTCGGGCCACTGAGGCATAAATGTTTCATATGGTGGTGGTCTAATATATTTTGTAGGATCCGCGACTATGCCTCTACCCTTCTTGTAGTAAATTCCAAAATGGCAAATGCCATATTTTTCTTAAACCTCTTAAAACAACACAGCCATTTTATTTTAAATCTACTGCAGCACATCATTCTTAAAAAAATAAAATAAAAAAATATGCACCGTATTTTCTTGACCATACGGCGCACCGTATTAAAAGGCGTAGTGCTCAGTTACGGGTGCTCTTCTGTATTTAACAAATACACAAGACGCATTGTAAAACGTATGCTAGCTTAAAAATACGGTAGCATGATGCACACTAGCGTAAAAAGGCAGCGGGAGCAAAACTGAGTTCGATTGTACTTCATTGAAGTATTGAACAATCCTCATCCTCAACTCTATCAAAGCCCTAATTTTCTGCATCCGAAATGAACAGCTGGGCAAGTTCAC
>NW_017841037.1:0-1218 GCF_001891065.2 Hippocampus comes
ACCCGAGGAAAGCCCTTCTCTGACTGGCTGACAAGTTTTTGTTCAAAATATCCACCAATCAACTGCCGCGGGCCAAAATCTGGGGGGGGTTTTCTCACTTCCCGTTTCAAATGGCGTCACTTGTCCAAAAACCTGGACTTAAATAGCACATCGGGAACATTTTTGGTGGGAAGATCAGTGTGGGCAGAAGAAGGGGTCATGGACTTCAGTCATCATGTTTTGTGCTTGAACTGATCCGTTGGGGGGGCTTTGGTCCCGAGCCCGGACAAAAATGGTGCGTTACGTCAGGAGGGGCATCCGGCGAGAAAAGCCTGCCAAACAAATCATGCGAGTTGACTGGCGGCGGTGACCCAAAGTCACTTTTTCTTGATTTGTCAGGGAGGACTTGAGAGCCCTTTGAAGGTCTCGGAGAAAATTCCACAAAGAGAGAGACCTGGCTCCCAATTTCCGATGGAATTCATCCCAAGGGTGTTGTCGCGGGTTTCAGGTCAGGACTCTGTTCAGGCCAGGCCAGTGTTAAGTTCACTGCCAGAGTAACGTCTTTGTGATGTGCACATCCCACATGCGACCTTCTGCCACCTGCAATCAATTAAGTTCCCAAGTGCCGAGTGCGTGCACTTACATGTGACTCCGACGGACTTCATCGGCTGGCTGATGGCTTCTCCGTACTGAGCCAAGACCGAGATGGAATACGCCGTGTTGGGGAGCAGCTGCGCCAACTGAATGTCGCTCACGTCGGCTCGCACGCGCACCTGCCAACAGACGGCCGGCGAGTCTTTTCACGGTGCCGCGTTTGTCCGACACGCCGCGGCCTTGCGTGCGCCGCGTTACCTCTTTGTCCAGCTGAGGCTCGGTGCCGTTGATGGATCGGTAGAGCACGATGTAGCCGCTGGCTCCGTCTACCGGCTGCCAGCGGACCCTCATGGTGCTCAGGGTCTCATCGTAGACGTTGATGGACGAGACGGCCGGCAGCGGCACTGAAAGCGCAGAGCAAAGACTGTCAAGAAGGCCCGGGGGGTGTCAATTGTGACCCCGCCTCCGCGTGTTATCACGTGACTCATTCCCTACAGTGACTGCGGCATTACACCTGCAGAGGCGGTGCTGCATCGGAAAAGGTCGAAAGTCGCCCTGAAGACGAGTCGTGAACGCACAGTGCCAACGGCTCCGAGCTTTTCCAAGCAGTTCATGAAAATCGAGCATGTTTTTAGAATTGTTTAT
>NW_017841038.1:0-1217 GCF_001891065.2 Hippocampus comes
TTAAAGCACAGGGCAAAACGGTGGAATGGATCAAAGTACAGTTTTTCAGTTCAGCCCTCGAATACAAATTCTGTATTTGCTCACACGATGATGGGCATAAAATGAGCTGCAGCCTATGCCAGCTGACTTTGGGCAAGAGTGCCGGTTGCTGCAGTACAATTTATCAGTTGCCCTTATTGAGGAGTAGGATTGAAAGAATTTTTCCATCCAGATGCTAACATAAATAACACGTTGATCCATGCATACATTGCTACTGGCTATCATGAAAAACAAGAGAAGCTTGCCAGCATCCTCTGTTATGTTTCTGTCAGGCATTTTGAAATGGTTTGCACGTTGGCCAGAAATGTTATCGGTTCTTTGCTTTTGTTATACCGTGGTTTACTTGTTTTGCACTTTTACAACAGTTACGAATATGAAAATGAACTGAAAGCAGTGACTCATGGTGGAATATGTCATAATTCAGAGAATTCCATCTATTGTTACATTGTATTTTTCCTGAGTTGTTGCATTTATTTATTCAAGTGGACTTGCGATTTATTGATCCATGGCATCTATTTGAGTGGAGGCCAGCCAGAGTTTGTGAGAAAATGATACTCAATACACTGACGAAAGTTCTGACTGAATCTTTGACACCCAAACAGGTCAGGAGTTCCCTGCTGTGGTAGAGTTTGCCCCCTTCCAGAAAGTCTCCAAAAAAAAGCTCAAAAAGAAAGATGCCAAAGCTGGAAGTATCGAGGAAGGTAACAGAAGAGTGAATTATCAATCAGAACTGTAACACCGTGATTTTAACCGTGATTTTTCACAGGACCCAACAAAGACAGCTGTGAGTGGTTTTACACAGCAACACAGGATCCCACAATCAAATATTAGGCCTCTGGCACTGTTACAGTTGTGATACTACTTCAAAATGCAAACAAAATTGCTTTGTTCGATTTCACATTCCCGTGCTGTGACATTTGCTTGAATGTCACATCCTCCCTCAGACCCGGAATATAAACGCTTCTTGGAGAACTACTCCTGTGATGAGGAGAAGTCGATGGCTAACCCTGAGACGCTCCTGGGGGAAATCGAGGCCAAAACCAAGGAGCTTATAGGTAAGCTTTTGAGTAACTATCATCATGTGGTCTCAGAAGTCGGTTCATACAAATGAGATTTCTTCAGAAAGGTACCACTTGCAGGGATGTACAATCAGGGTAGGCAAGTGAGGCAATGCCGCC
>NW_017841039.1:0-1218 GCF_001891065.2 Hippocampus comes
AAACAAATCAATAAAATGGAAAAGGGAAAATTGACATTAACTTGAGAAAGTCTGTCGGTAGAATATTATTTGAAGCTACTTCGAATTGCTGGTTGGTATTTCACACGTTTCTCAGTGGAGAGGAACATCAAACTTGGGTTTAAATGAGAGCGTTGAGTCGTCACCTTCACTTTTATGTATTTGTCTCGCTGCTGTCAGAAGTGACAAGATGGTGCTGAGCGCCATTTCCACTGTGATAACTAACACGATCTGTCATCTGTCTGTCTGTGTTTAGGTTATGGACCCTGATGACAGTGAAGACGCGTTTTTCGAGGATGTTCATCTTTTTGAGGTCGTGGTTAGTGTCAGCAGAAACCGTCGGTTTACTGGGTCACACATTGACATCCTCTGGCAGAGCTCACTAAACCAATGTAGCTGGAACTCACTCAAAGCGGTAAAGCAGTAGTCCAGTGCCAGAAGCCATCGAAGCAGTGTTTGGTGCGCATGAGCCACATGGACTTTTCCAAAAGCCTCAATCCAAATATTCTCTGCATGCCACGCTGCTTTGAGTGTTGACTTCCCCATTTTCCCCGGACACACGCTATTTTCCTGGCTTGATCTCCTCCACTTATTCCTCCGTTGTGCTATCCAGGGACTGATGGAACTGCACATAGCTGCAGAAAATAAATCCATCAATGCATTTATAGTGACCAAAAAATGTGATTTCAAAGTTTTATTTGGTCAAAGTTTTCTCCGGGATTTAAAGTGTGACACATCAAGTGAAGTAATGAATCCCAACAAGTAGTTACTGGGTTATCATTACATCAACCTCCATCTAACGTCAGTGTGATACCCGGACCTTTAGTAGGGACTTAATCATTTAAACTACCTCTTAATACCACCACTATCAAGTCATAATCGTAGAAACCATCAAGAGTGTACAAAGATGCAATATAACAAGTGTGCCATCTACATCATCTGGAGCAATTCAGGATCATTAGTTATCTATATGACAAAACATCAAACATAAATTAACTACCTGCCAGAGATGCTAATTATTTTGCATTCATGTGTGACGATGGCTACAGATGTCTTTTGCTGATCGAACTTGGCTGTCACAAGCTTTTCTTTGCCCAACCAATCAGAGCATGGAAAAATGCTGACATCATTGAGGGCCACCTGTGAGAACAAATTTGAAATATGTTTGGTTGATAAATAAATAAATAAATAAATAAATAA
>NW_017841040.1:0-1219 GCF_001891065.2 Hippocampus comes
ATATTCTGTCCATTCACGACTCAACTCCACATCAGGGTCAGTCATTGTGGGATTTATGACCCATAAGGTAGAGTGTAAATGTTGCCTTTGGGAGCGCACTCGGACCGTGTGAAGTGAAGCAAGTGCACATGAGCGCTTCGGCGACGGGTGGGAGGCTCACAAAGACCAGACGTTGTGCTGAAGCCTGAAGGGGACGCATTAAAAATTCAAAATTGCCTCAACGCTCTTCATCAGCTTGCAGTACAAATGCAAAAACGGAGATGAGTGACCAGTTTGGGATATTTTCCTCTCGGTTTTTAATTTCCGCCCTTTGCATATTTTATCAAAAGACCCCTCGCCTCTCTCCTTAATCTACCTCCTCATCTTACTTCCTCCCCCTGCTGTCTCCTGGCCGCTATCCATCATGCCATCTGACTTTAATATGCTTTACACAGGAATATAAACCATTCATCACTCTGTGCCGAGGCCCGGGACATTGCCTCGCTGCACATTTCATAGGCCAGTAAGCCTCAGCAATAGAACCGCTAATGCCTCTATTTAGTCCGGCAGGCGGGTCAGGTACAATCCGTCACAGGCCCGACCACGCTGGCTGTGACACGCCCTCTTTGGACCCATCTGCGGTTTCTTGGTAAACATCTCTTCGTCTCTCTGGAAGGACGGATGGATTGGCAGAGGACTGACTCTTGACATGCATACTCCCGATGCTTATCGACGACGTCATTACATTTCTACGACTCAATCAGAATAATCCAACTGATGTGATAACGCCAGCACTCGCAGAGTAATCTCAACACGAATTGGGGGACCTAATGGAGACTTTGCCGCTGGTTCTAAGTAGGGTGCGGAGGTTCACTAGGAAATGAAAGTCTGTGGGGACAATGAAATCACATTATCAAGTTCCATTCATGCATTGCTTTAAAATGACTGCAATTATTCCTTGAAGCATGATTAGCCTAGCAGGGATTCTCAAGAGAACTGTGCTGTGGATTAACTGTGTCAACCTGACATTAGTGTAATTTGCCAGGGGATTGCAGGAAAGGAAACACTGAACGATGAAGAACATTCAAGTGTGTTAACGTGACTTTTGTTGCAGGGCTCTGTAGGGTAGCGACATGTTTTTTGGCTTTCTGACTGAGGGGTTCAGTTTGTTGCAACCAAAGTGTATCAGGGACACACCAAAAGAAATATAGTACAATTCTAATTTAAAAAAAAAAAAAAA
>NW_017841041.1:0-1220 GCF_001891065.2 Hippocampus comes
ACAACATTGTGGAGTGAACACTAATCATTGTTAAAGACTCGTTCTCCACATTGCTTAACATTTGAGACAGCTTGGGAGAAATGACTAAATCGCCAGAATACAAGCATGGTTGCACACAACACTGCGGCACAGCCCCATCAATTCGCCCATCCTAATCGTCATTAAAGATCCCGTCTCCACATAAACCTACTTTGATTATTATTTTTGACGCTTCACGTGGGAGTCGTTGACAGCAAAATTTACAACATACAAGAGTGCAACATATTAGAACTTATCTGAAAAACTGAAAGGACAGAGTACGCATGGGCTCAAGATTTTCCTGCTATAAAGTCTTGAATGTGTGTAAAATGGGAGGTGTCGATCGTAACTGCCACTGTTTGAGGACATAGAAATACCATCCATCCATTTTTATATGGCAGCTGTCCTTTTTGAGGTATCAGATCACCTGGCGCCTATCTAAGCCGACTTGGGGCACGAGTCTCGGAGCACCTTGGAAAGGTTGCCAGGCAGTCGCAATGCACAAACAGACAATCATTCACACTCATATTCACTCCTATGGACAAGTTAGTCTTCACTAAACCTATTGTGCATGTTTTTCGAATGTGGGAGTAACCCGCAGAACGCGCCAACTCCACACAGGAAGTTCATGGCAGAAATTGAAACGGTGTACTTCATGTTAATGCCAGTAACACGCATAAGCCCGCATGCTTGCTAAGTCTTTTCAGTGCTTCAAATGCAATCACCCTCATAAATCAAAGCAGAATCATACCTCCTGAGTCATGACCAGTGAAATATCCAAATGCATTTTAGCTGCTCCGCAAACAAAACATTCAAACAGACTCAGAAAGAAAAAATAAAGTGACGAGGCGGTCAAGACTTTCTAGTCGGACTGAGAGACTTCTGGGAACTGGATTGGGTGCGGGGAAGGAGATCACTGATGGGTACATGACACCGGAGAAGCGACTGCCAGCGAGCCATTGGGAGCTGCTTAATAATGAATGAGGCCTGCAGAGAGGCGGCGGTGCAAATGGCTATTAGGGGAGAGTCATCCGGACGAATTTGGACGCAGGCACACGGCCCGGCCGCCTAAATGCAGCAGTTGTAATCAGCCATAGCGAGTGGTCGCACATGTTGCTAACAGCCCTTGTCATCGCCCCGTGGCACTTTACACACAGCAGGCTGCAAACGTGTTGACACCCACACAGTTTTCTTGTAAAAAA
>NW_017841042.1:0-1220 GCF_001891065.2 Hippocampus comes
CTTCCGCAGGAGACTTTTGATTTAAACTGGACTTCTGGGCAGTACCTGCTTCAATCTTACTGGAACCGGCCCCATTTTCAGTCCATTTTGGAGATGCGGTTTTGCGCAGGAACGTATCTGATTCTTGTTTGGAGGTTTTCTCTCCTCTAGAGAAGATGCAATTCCTGATAGAGTTGGAATGGCAAGGTTGAGGTCTGGGGTCATTTGGAATTGAACTGGAATCAGTCTGACTGACCGGAGTTAACCGGGGTGGAGGATGAGCTCCGATTGATTTCATCCTTAGAGAAGAAGGGAAAGTCTTTGCATGGGCAGACGGGCCTGGAGGACAATTTGCATGGATTTTTTCAACGCTGGCATTTTCTTTAGGAGAGAGCGACGTCTTACGACTCTTAGCTGGGAATTTAGTCTTCGAAGGGGTGGTGATGTTTTGAACTCGATTTGACTTCAGACACACAGTTGCCGCTTTCAACTCATTTGGGCCATCCTCGTCTTTACTTGCGCTCGACTGTCTGGTGACCACCGCAGCGGGTGGAGCTTGTTTAATGCAACATTTCTCTTCTATTTCGGCGTGTGGCTCTATGGTGTCTTTTAGGGATAGCCTATACAAACTCACAATTGGTTTGCGAGGGGTAACAGACGCAGGCTCAAATGGAGTCTTACTTTCGGGGGAACTGATGTTTGTACGCCGCCGATTGCCGAGACTCGCTGGGGAAAATTCCGTTTCGGTTCGTGATCCACTGGGCCTCAAGGAACTGGCTGTGTTTGTGGGAAGAGGACGAGGCTTGTGGGTGGACTCGTGTTCATTTCTGCCAGCGTTCTCTAATCTAGGTTTCTTGGTGGACCTTTCAGGGATATCCATTTCTTCTGTAAGTGGCCGCGCATTTGTTTTTGCTCTTCTAGCCTGCGAGCGCGTTTTGAGGTGAACTCCGAGACGGGCAAAAAAGGATTTTCTGTGTGACTTGCTCATGCGACCGGGACCGGGCCCTTCACAGGAGCTTTGGCCATCTGCAGACTCCGAGCTCGATGTCTACAATACAAGAATGCGGCAGATTATTCCGGCGTAGTGCCATCCACAAACACAAATGGTTGCAACATTTTCGGTAACGAGTTACTGATAAGATTAAATCTGTATCAGCCATTGAAAATGGCTTTTTTCGGGTTTATGCAAATATCCCAAAAACTGCTAATCCGTGGCCTACTGATGGTTTCTTGATGTGATT
>NW_017841043.1:0-1217 GCF_001891065.2 Hippocampus comes
CTAATCGAGCTTCCGTAGTGTCGTTGGCGATTTACTTCCGCTTCCCGTCCTGCTCCGCTGCACTCCTCATCCCAGCCAGCATGGACTGCTGCTTCAAACCCACCTTGTTTCAGTCTTAATTTGTTTTGAAACCTCGCCGTGTGTCCCCCGGTGTGTTCTCAAGCTCCTCGACGTCATGTTCACCACCACCGGTTCCCGCGGCCTGTGTGAGTTTGGCAATTGAAGGCGACTCGGCTAGCTTAGCGAAGTAGATTTGCATGTAGTTGTCATTCGTTTTTTTCAAGGAGCGCAACCACTTGAATCTACTTTCTTATTTCGAGAGAGCTGGGACGAGACAGCCTAGGATGGACCTGCAAAAATCGCTCAATTAATCATATAAATGTTAAGTCAAAGTTACATCTTTTGTCCAAAAAAAGGCTGAGGTGTCAACTACAGGGTTCACGAACAGCCTAATTATATTAGCACTTGAAGCGGGTCAGATCAGTAAAATCACAGCAGACGCCCCCTTTATTTTAATGCTAAACTTTGTGTTTAAAGGCCTCAGAACAACCTCAGATTTCATAAGAAGCATCTCCTTTTCAATATCAGCATAATGTCCACATATATTCTCCCAAAATACCTAAACTCGCATACCCCGCATAAACACTTGAACATACAGGTCTACATCGACGGCCACGTTTGACCACATGGTTTTGTTTGTATTTTCCAGACAAGGCTCCTCTGTCCAAAGGCCTCCTGCTGGTGCTGAGCGGCTTGACGGTGATGCTCAGCCTGCTGCCGCAGTACCAGCACATGTTTGAGTACAACCTGCAAGCGGTCAGCCACCAACTGCAGGTATTGCTTGAGTCCAAGTGTGAAAAGTATCTGACACGACGCATGCGGTAATTCAGTATCGAAAGTATTTTTCCGATATCTTATCATCACTCCTTCACCAGTCACACAAAACTATATCCAACTTGAAAGATTATTCAGGGAGGTGCGGAGGGACAATATGAACGTTGGAAAACTGCCTAAAAATATGGATGTGGTGTGGTAGGTGTGGCGGTTGCTGTGCGGCAGGCTGGTGTGTCTGGACGTGAAAGACTCCTTCTGCAGCGGCATGCTCATCTACAACTTCCGAATCTTTGAGAGGAGGTTCGGCTCCAGGAAGTTTGCCGTGAGTACCAATGATGATCAGACTTTGGCGGCATGTTGCGTTCACATTAGATAGCTTTGGA
>NW_017841044.1:0-1220 GCF_001891065.2 Hippocampus comes
ATGTATGGTGTCACGTTTAGCTGTGAGCCTGTTTCGGTTATGACCTAAACAATAAAAACATAACCTTAAGATATGGAATAGATTTATGAAACAAGATGGACGAGCACGAATTTGTGGCATAGTCCCGTGTTAGTGTTTCGCCCGATAGTCCTTTATCCTGAGTTGAGTGGGCAGGGAGGAATTATAAAGTCGGAAAGCACTTCAGTAATTTCTACGTCACAACAAAGCCAGATTTAAATTAACTCATTTTGCAGGGCTTTTCCTTTGAAAATCTACTGCATGCAAACAACAAACAGCCAAATATATTCATGTCACAGACTGCCACCAGACAGATTCCAGTGCAACATCGCTTTGCCTTTGTGTACGAGTCTTTTTGCTTTTTTTGTGGGGAGGGGTGGGTCCGAGGCCGCATCGCATACATGTTTGATTTGTATTCACATACGAAAGAGGCCTAGGCCAGATTTGAAAAAAATCTTGACCGTACTCTTCACACCGCAATAAAACAATCTGATATGTGCCGCATACTGGCAAAAAATAAAAAATAAAAATAAAGTAAAAAAATCCCCCTCAGACCACGACCCGTCCCTGCCACTTCCACTGCTTAAGGTGGCACAAATCTGCGGTAAAACAGTGATCCCCTTCCATTGGGCCTGCATAGCCAATGCTGTGCGACAGCTACTGATGCATTTAAGTTACATAAAAAAAGTGGACATTTGTCTCTAGTTCTGAATTTTAATCCACCCTACTGAAGTTGAATCTGCAACTCAGCGAGGTGGAGAAATCACACAAGCCAGACATAGAATTGATGCTATCCTCTACTCATGTAAAAACTATGGTTACATGTTTTGTTGTACTTTGGGAAGAGTTGGGAAAATGCAGCTCAGCTGTTCCAGCGTTGCAAGCTCTAAATTCCATCACTTGGTAGAATTTGAACTCACCCACACCATTGATGTGAGCCTTCTCACACTATAACAAAAAGATGGTGCTTGCTCAACGTGAAAATGAGAAGGAGAAATATTTCTCCTCAGCTAGATACATCTTGTAGCGTGTACTCAACACCTGATGAATTGAAATACTGTACCGACTTAAAATGTTTGTGGCCAGGCGATGTGCTAAGAAACACGTGGCCATGCTTGTCCCTGTTGGAGTGTTCAGAAACAATATTTTTGGGGGACAGACAGGAAAATATAGGGTGTCCATAAAGTCTCTTTACCATTTCA
>NW_017841045.1:0-1221 GCF_001891065.2 Hippocampus comes
CCCAAACAAACAAAAAAGAAAATTTGTAACAGAACAGATACAGTGAAGAGTGCAAATTGTTCTGTAGTATTCATGTACTGTCATCTCTGAAATTGCTGATCAAAACTGCAATGATCTACATCGAGGCAGATTTTCACATCCATCTCTTGTATAGAATCTCTTTAGATTGCGTTGCTTTCCCGAATATTTTGACTTGTTGGTTCGTATCTAAATACAGCTGTGTCATATGCACTGTACTGTCTGAATTATGGAAGCAAAGCCCCGTGATTTTGGTTGACAACAGAAAATCAGTGCAAACCATGGCAGTATGATTAATGATGTTGGGCTAATTATGAGCAAAACCCTCTTGGAAAATGTCCCATTTTACTGTAAATAGCGGGATTGTTCTTCCTTTTTCCAGTTGATCTAGGAGCACAGCCAGATGAGTTTGCAGGGAAGCTAACCTCGTAAGGTCATTCCTTGGAAACTCCTTGGAATTCTCCTCTTTCTGGAATTGTTTGCTTTTTTTGGTGGGGGGGTTGACTACATTTTCCAGAGGAATATTTTATCAGTGACAACAGTCTAAGAAACGCCAAATTATGCATGCGGCTTTCCTAGAAAGGAAATAAATCAACTATGCTCATGTTTGATCAACTTCAAATCCAATAATGTGCAAAACCAGCTCCACTAATGTTTTTGTTTCAATGTAAATACTGTATTGTAATTTTCGGACCATCAGGCGATACTTAAAATCCTTGAATTTTCAATGCAACTTGTGATGTGACGTATGGGTCAATACCAACTACTTCCTGCTTCCGCATACGGATGAGATTCATCAAGACAATGTGAATGAAGACGTTTGTCTCAATATTTTTGTATTTTTGTTAGAATGATTTCAGGTAACATTGTGACTTCGTGGTCAGTGTTGAGGTTTGGCCGTTGGAAGCCCCCTGTCCTGCCAACAACCTCTCGCACAACGTGAAGTGGGATCGGCTCCAACAAACCGAGTTCATAATGAGGACAAATGCTATGGCAATGGATGGATTGAAATACTTGAATGTCAGAATACGGTTTCCTCCCTCCAATCCAAAAGGGGCACAGCCATACCATCAGAGTTTAGGGTGTCAGTCAATTTACATTTCAGCACTCACTTATGGTCACAAATATTGGCTGGTGACTGCAAGAATGTGGCTGAAGATGCATACGGTACTAAGAGCTTCTTCCGTCATGCGGCCGCTCTCC
>NW_017841046.1:0-1221 GCF_001891065.2 Hippocampus comes
AAAAAAAACTTGCCAATTTCTACTAGTCCTGGAAGTGACGGTCCTCTCGATCAACTTTTCCTTTTCTTTGCAGCAGTCTCCATTTTGGAAATGGGCTGGAAAGACTCACACGAGGGTCATACAGCAAGAGAAACAGGTATGTTCCTAAATTCACTCTGACGTCCAACGTGACTCTGAGAGTGTTGTCTTCGGAGAGGCAGAACCCACTCTGAGAAAAAAAAAGCGCCTACGAGCGCGGCCACGGGTCTTCTAGTGAATTATGAAATAGCTTGGTCAATGTTGTGGTCAACATTGCTGACGGGCCACACATTATTAACTTTATGTCAGAGTCCAGTGGCTGCAATTGGCCACTGGACTGGACTTTGGACGTGCTTGAGTAAAATCAGTGACTATTTTGTCACAAATAAACATCAATTCTTTAATGTTCTCATAAATGGCATACAGTATTCAGAGGTAGTCCGAGTCACAATCAGGGCTTGATATAAACATCGATCAAATGCGGGTGAATTTCAACTGTGGTAGATGACAGCGCAACTCCCATTTGCCACTTTGGCGGTTTGTATTTCAAATTGAAATCCCAAGATTGGCCGGCTTGTCCTGATTACGTTGACGATCGCAGTCATTGACAATTTATTTCGTACTCAATCAGTCATTGTTGAATTTTTTTGAAGGTTTGCCCTTCTTTCAAAACTGCGTCGGTAGCTCTCACCGTTGTCTGTCCTTCGTACTTGACGTACATGCACAGTAGTGTGAACTACAGCATGCAAAACACCCCCTTATTGTCTCCGTTGTCGTTGAGAGCAACGGAGACATGCATTGCTATCGCAACCTAAATGTCGGGGAGTGCTCTCCCTGCATATGGTCTGATTGGCAATACCATACGACATGATACATCCCGTGGCTGAGGATGCACGTGGCTGTGCAAACACGAGTTAGTTTTTCCACAAACAGGTGCCTTTGTCTCGTGCATCGGCTCTTGCTTGGACAAATGTGCAAATGACATTGGGCTCTGTGGCTCACAGTGGATACACACCGTTTTCCATTCATGTGGCCATCAGCATCGATCCAACCTGAATTGATATCACACCTCAACATAATGACACGAACGATGCCGGAAGTTCGGTTGGAAGGCAAAAACAGGGGAAATGGAAATCATGTGTACAATGCCCTTTCCATCAATGTAGTATTGCTAACAGATATACAACGCAAACAGAAAAAAAA
>NW_017841047.1:0-1221 GCF_001891065.2 Hippocampus comes
AATCCAGTGATCCTTTGTGATTTTTCAATGGTTCTTCAATAAATTTGCAGAACAATTGCCTGAATGGGGTTTCCATGGCAACGTAGCAGTACAGGAAGGTCCAGAGGTTTCCTCCATAGAAAAGAACGCCTTTTTCTTGTCACGATACACAATTGAATGAAAGAGGAATGAAATTATTGGGTATGTAGATTTATTGGTAGTTTAGTGCGTGTGTTTTGTGTTTCAGGAGTGTTGAGCAGTCATGGGAAATTCAGAAAGGAAATTCTGCCACAGTTTAGTTTTAGGGGCTTCTAGCCAACCGGCAGATAAATAAGATTGTTTACCTGATTTTGTATCTCTGGTGTTTAGTCTGTGGTCATTTCATATTTTTGGAGGGGTTGTAATGCATGTTATGTGTGTCGATTGCATGTACATTTCTCATGGTTGCACTGTGTCCGTTATGCGTGGAAATAAGATTTTATTGTCTTTTATCGCATTGTCATACAAATATAATCTGCCTTCGGAATGTACCGGTACTGGACGAGTGATTTAAAACGATATGACTGTAGTCGTGGGACAGTTTCTTTAGCCAATCAGATTTCAGAGTACGTCCAGCAATATGTTGTCATGTGTGGGGTCTCATTTAAAAAAATAATAAATTGAAGGCCTACCGGTAAACACTTTAGAAATGCATTCCCATCCAAGACTGCAATGTGGGATTCGAGTGCCTCCATGCATGTATGCTAATGCGGCCATTCTGACAGCTTCATGAAAACCAATTCCCATATGCAACTTTACATATCTCACACCAAGATCCAATTATTTCATGTCACATTGCAATATTTCGTATTCTCGGTACGCGCAAGGCAGCTGGGTGAATATCATGCATGATAAGGGGAACAACCGAAAAGTAGCTTCTGCACCTGCACTCGTAGGCTTCCATTATGTATGAGAAGGTCTATGCACTCAGGGAGGGAGGGAGGAAACATGTCTGATGGTATTCAAGTCTCCAGTCACTTCCTATAAAATGACACAGCCACAGGACGTCGGAGGGGGACCTTCAGGTATTGTATGAGCACATTGGGAAGATGTGCTCGAGATGTATGCATAGATTGGAAGCATTATTACAAGCTATCAAGCTCAAGATAGGCACTGAGCATTCTAATTGATGGCTGACATGAAACTGTGGCATTTTGGACACTCAAAATCCCGATAATGGGGCCAAATAGCTGAGGAAACTGA
>NW_017841048.1:0-1221 GCF_001891065.2 Hippocampus comes
GAGAGCTCATGCCCATTTTTGATTGTCATCTGTAGTGTTGCGAGAAAAAAATTTAATCCCGGCAACACCAGTTGCCGACTGTTGGCTGCTGATGAAGTTGTTGAACACCGCAAACTGCTCATGAGTCGGTTTTGGGTGTGTCGCTTGTTGTACGGCGGGTTTAAGATCTCCGGCCGCACAGCTCTCCAGTCAGCATTGTTCTGCTCAGTGAGCCACAAGCATGGAAAAATGAGTTCAGAACATTCAGAGAGATATGTTACCGACCCTCAATTGCAACTTAACACAAATAGAAAGTAAATAAAGTATATCCAGTTCAGCCAGGTTAGCAGTAGCACACATTAAGCTCCAAGTGACACTGTAAGTAAATCACCTACTATGGGATGTCAAAGTTAAATGCCTGAGAGTCATAACTGTGTGTTTGAAACTAGTGTTGACCATGAAATCACTCCAAGAAAATGAAAGAGATTAAACCGCCGATAAACTTGGTATACTAATGCATTTCTCTTAATTGTGAAAAGGACTGAAAGATTGGAAAATGTCATCCACTTCAACTATATGAGATCACTGTTCGGGCTGACACAGTAGGAGTTCATCAGATCCTCTGCGCAGAGACTTTGAAAAAACATGTACATTTTTTTCTGCATCAGGCTAAGAAAGAACTCACAGAGGATGCCGTCAGTCTCACAATTCAAACAAGCTAACGCATCATCAAAGTGTCACTGTTAATTGTCATTTTTTTCTGGGTTTGTGTTTGGCCTTTAATGTCACAAGAACCAAATTGGTTGAAGAGAACATGTGACTATTGACTTGAGAGAGCAACAAATTCAATTAGCATGATAGAATTTAGCTCAAAAACAATCTATGCTATAAATTAGAGCTATTCATGTCAGATGACTCATGTTATCAGGGCTAATGCCATTTGCAAAAAAATCTTCAGCCTTCTTTGAACATTACCAAATGTTTACAAAGGATCTTAACTTGAGAAAATCCAATCCAAAGAACCTGGTGCTTATTATGTTTCCACAACAGCGAACAGTTTTCTCCATGGTGGCTTATGGCGGCGTATCATTGTTGAAAACATTATCATCAGTGTGCACATCTTCCGTTGCTCAGTTATTATTCATGCAATAATTTGTCTTCGAATTTCCCCTCGAGGGACGTGTCCTCCTGGGTCAGGTTTTGCTGCATCCTGCAAGGGGGCTTCAAACTTTTGGAGGTCCA
>NW_017841049.1:0-1222 GCF_001891065.2 Hippocampus comes
AAAAAAAAGTGCGCAGCAGGACGCCTTTTCGGACTTTTCTGACACACGGGAGAGTATGCCCCATTGTGTGGCTAGCATCATGCACAAATTTTACAGGCATACTTGCAGGACACACTGAACAGGGGTCATTTTGTCTTGGAATCATTTACTAATTGGTTGTCATGTTAACCCATAGAGGCAGATGGCAATTCCCATTCACACCTGCTAGATAATTTAGTCTTCAAAGACCCAGAATCTGGAGCAGTTCATGCATTTGCCAAACCAGTGATAAGCATTTCACCATATCTCCTTAATGGGTAATGACAATTTTGTTCTTTTTTTGGAGAATCTAAATTTGCTTGAACAATGGAACATTAAATTGTAACCAAAAACCATGTAAGACCCACCCAGACGTCTTAACCTGAAACAACAGAAAAAAAATAAAAATAGAAATCACCGTAGCTTACTGATTGTCGTGAACATATAAGGTGATGTTCAGACTGCAGGCCTTAATACTCAATTGGTGATATACAATTTTTTTAATGTAATCGTTCACATTACATATGAATTGCAACCTCTGTCTGTCTCGTGTGTGGACCAAAGTGTCATCTATGCACAGAAGAGACGTCATTCATCACAACGTAGTGGTTTTAGTAGTAAATATGGTTCAGCGTGGAGGGGCTCATCTTTTTATCATCTCGTATCTATTGAGGAGCGATGCAAGAGGAGGTAGAAATATTTTGGGAAATGAGGCAAGGCTTTTTGATCTCCTCAATTCATGGAGATGTCTACTAATGATGACGTCATATCATTGCCGAGCAGAATTAAGGAACCATCTGCATGACTGAATTACTGCTATCACCACCAACGTCGACTTTATGGGTCTTGTTTCAAGTGAGATTAGATTAAAGCCAAATATGAAGTCAATACTGTTATTCAAAACGACTTTGCAAATTTCCAGAGAATTGTCAATCTCCCTCTCAAACACTTTCTTCCGCCTGTACAGAGCACATATTTGGCTTTTGATGACACATAGGTGGGATACATGTGACGTGTCCATTCATATTCAGGTCGCATTCCAAAAAATCTGATTTGTGTCACATTTTAAAATGACACAGGTCAGATGTGAATAAAATGGGCGGCATTTTTCACAGCCCCGCTTTGTCTAGCGGAGATGTCGGCGCTGTTGGACATTCTGCATTGGTGCAGCTGGATGGATGGCTGCTGGAGCTGAGGATGAGGA
>NW_017841050.1:0-1222 GCF_001891065.2 Hippocampus comes
ACTCGAGGAAAAGAATAATCTGGTTTGGCGACTTTGCAGAAGTCTGTACAAAAGTGGTCTGAGCCATCACACTTACCGGATTTACAACTCCGCAGGCTGGAACTGGGCTGTGCAATGCCGTTCTCGAGCCTGTAATCAATCTGCTTTTGTGACCGAGGGTGCTAGTCGGGGTTAACCCTGGAAAAGTGCTGTTTGAACGGCAGAGAATTCCCGTCATCAATGTTGAGATGCACCATGTCGATTTTCGAGGGCAATCCATCAGTGCTTCATCGGTGAGTCCAGCGTTGGACAACACCAAAACTGCATGTTGGAAAATCAGAGAGAATGTAGTTTACTTCCCAAGAAATTTGCAGATTAAGTAACAGCTGGACAAATAAACACATACTGTGCTCTACATTTAGTTCAAAGTCAGTGGGGCTTTGACTTCTACTGGCTACTTATTATTGTGAAAGCAGACTTTGTTGATACACTGCACTGCATTGGTTCTTAGTTTGTGCAGGTGTTTCAAATTTAGTGGCCCGTGTGTGGAAATTACATTACATTAGATTGCACTGGGTCCTATGGGCACATCAGCCATATAATTGTTGGAAGTGTAGAGAGACGAGTGGGTATGAACACCTGCAAACACAAAAAGTAGACAGAGCCCGAACTGCAGCTCTGAATTAAGGCCAGATAAATAAGTCCAGAGACTTCCCTGAGGACTGAGTGCAACCTGAATGTGGACCAAGGTGGGCAACAATGGCCCCAGGAGCACGATATTTATGATATTTTTTAATGTACCGTAAACTAACTTGTGTCTTGTTGTGGGCACATGGTAAACAGCAGTGTGCTTGTACTGAAACTACACATCATTTTAAAACGTTTTGTCAGAGCTGCTTGTTTTCAATTCTTTCATTTTTGTTTCTTTTAGGCAATGAAAACAAATGCCCCCCTCCCCCCCCCCCCCCAAAAAAAACGACATCTAAAGTATGCGATGTTGTGCATTTACGAAAATTGAGAGGGACTCATAGAATATTTCCAATGAGCATTTGTTTTCTATTTGCTACACTATCCGGTAGCTCAGTACTCGATTAGGAATTTGTTTGTGTTGTGCCTTTCATGTGACATTAGCAAGGTGGCTTTGGCAGGCCTAATTAATTGCAGAAAGCAAATTTACAGCCACAAATGTCTGACTGACCTCTAGTTTGTTTATTTCACTGTTTAAAAAAAAAAAAAAAAAAAA
>NW_017841051.1:0-1223 GCF_001891065.2 Hippocampus comes
CCCCCAGGATGCAAGATGTACACAAGAAGAGGGCCAGATCCATATTAACCATCACCTGTGTGCAAATCTGCGCTTATGCTCCGCCCTCGTTGTCGATCGAAAGACGATGCAAGCGCGATTGACTTATTGGGCAGCCCGGGATGAAGTTTTCTCATCACCCTCACTGTGATGACAGGTGAGACAATTTTCAGATTTTCCGCTCCTAGAGTGTCAAAGACTGCAAAGTATCAGCATCTTTTGAAACAAAAAGTTCTGTGACTTGCGTCAATTTGCTGCCACCGGCGCATCTGCGATTGCATTTTTTGCATTGCTCGGACCGGATGTTTCGTCTGGCGAGGTCATGAGCGTCGTGCGGCTGTTCATCATTTGAAAAGAAGCTATCGCAAGATATCTCCGACTGGGATTCGATGTGCCCTTTCCACTCTTGAAAACCAGATGCCTGATGCTTCTGCGCGGGTGGGTAAGTGGGAGACGATGTCTCCTGTTTACAGCCGGGGCGCACTCTCCGACAATGAACACATTAGCCACATCCAAAGGAGATTTCAAGCACTTCCCCTTGTAAGATTCTCCATTACATGGGTCAATAGGGGGCAGTTGGAGAAGAATAAATATACCCACTCCCCCGCCCCCCCCACACACACACACACGCAGAGACGCCCACGCACAAGCTGACACTTGCTGTCAGCCCATCCGACAACTTGTTAGGCAGCCTCAGCCACCGCGACCAAGTGGCCTTTTTCTCCAAGAAGCATTTTCCCCGCCACGTCACGTGCGAGGATATAAATGAATGCACAATGACAGCACCGAGGGAAGCTCGCCGACTTTCTGCCTCTGCAAATTTTCCCGCGGGTCACTTTGCGATGACAGCCAAGCAAAGGAGGGAGCCAAACAAACAGGCTCATCTCGTCTCCGAGATTAAAAACTCATCTTTCAAAGCGCCGCGGCGTGATCGCGGCGGATTCTCGGCGCCCCGGCGTGCAAATGGAAGGCGAGGCGAGGCGACGGAGGGCTGCGCCGGAGAACCGCCGGATGTCCCCGACGACGACGATGACGTCGCGCGACTCTGGGGCACCTCTGTGAAGATTAGCGAGCCAAAAGGGCAACCGGCGGCCTCGTATTTGCATCGCAAACGCCGTTTGGGACGGAAAGGTCCCAAATTGCTGCAGCTGAACGGCGGATGTTCCGCGAGCGCCGATGTTTTCAACCCACTTGTGCGCTTGTGC
>NW_017841052.1:0-1221 GCF_001891065.2 Hippocampus comes
TCCGAGGTGTCCGAGGTGTACAAGCTAAAGAGAAAGAAAAACGAAACAGGTCCTTGTGGTGCTCCAACATGACTGACCTCGATATCCAACAGCACGCTCCCCAAGCCCCTCACATCATGGGCCTGTTTGAGACGTAGTTACGTACATATGTAGAGTTAGGAGATTCTGGAGCGATGTCTCAGAAACAGAAAAGGTTGGATGGTGTTAAAGGCATTGGAGAAGTCAAAGAACATGACTTGGCAGTTCCTCCGCAACCATCCAGGTGCGAATGAGGACGTTACATTAGATCGGTGACATTTTCCTCCAACGCTGCAAGGGGCCAGAAGGCAAATGGCAAATGGACGGTTCTTTCACGTCATCACCTTGATTTTCTTCTTTTTCTGTCCTTGGCATGCAGCCAGAGACATGCATATGAGAAAAAGGATCACTCTTTCCCCCTGAAACTGCTTAAGTAGGCCAAGTCGGTTGTGTGTGGGTGTGAGTCTCCGTAAGAGACTGCTACAGTGAGATATTATGCGAACGGCTGAATTTCATTGCATTGTCTTTTGCCATGGATCAAATCAAGACCCAAAGTCATAATTGTGATGTCTGTATTTGTTTTTGCAGTCACATGAAACAATATTTATCATATATTTTTTAACAATTTGTAAAATATAACTTAAAATGACATCCCCAGTGCTGCTTTTTACAAAATATATTTCGAGGACCACGACATGGTGTTGATTGTTGCTCAATCTCTTCCCAATTATTTTTTTTCATGCATAGCTTGGTTTGCATCAGATGAGGTGAATTCATTATTTTTCTTATTTATTTCCTTCGGCCACGTTGTAGTGTTGTTGGAAATGCTTGAAGGGTGTCCTTATGAAATTAATCGACATGCGCTACCCTTGCAAACAGTTGCAACCCTTCACCACTGAGTGGGATACTACCTTAGAATTGATATGAATAAAGCAAAAGCACGTGTGCCAGCCAGAGGTGGGTAGAGTAGCCCAAAATTGTAAAAGTACGTAAGAGTACTGTTATTTTAGAAAAATATAACTCAATTAAAAGGAAAAAAAGTAGTCCTCCAAATAATTAGCTGAGTTACAGTGAGCATTGAGTGAAAAAAATTAAAGTGAAAAAAAGTATTGAGTCACTGGGTACAGTGAAACTCCTCTGCTACGATATCATGTTTGCAGCAAGAAAATTTTCACAACAGAGGGCTTTTCACTGTAGCAAATT
>NW_017841053.1:0-1222 GCF_001891065.2 Hippocampus comes
GACCTCGATTTGGGGTCAGTCACGGGCCCTTGAAATGTTGTCGGGTGTGCGTGCTGGCCCTCATTGAACACAAATTTCAATGGGGTCGGTAAATTCTCAACACAGCGGGTGTGCACACTTATGCAACCTGTCTCTTCATTTTTCATAAAGCAAATCAGGCAGGCAATGGGTGGCGTTAATGGTGGAAACCATTTTGAAATGATTCGTATTTTTGTCAAACGAGTCGCAAAAAGGGTGTGGAGACTTTTGCTATTGGCCGTAGACATTGACACCGTACATACAAAAGAGCAAGTCATGAGAGCGCATCACCCGAGACATTTGCATAAGCGGCCCCGCCTCCCGCCTTGCCTTTCCTGCGCCGTCCTTTTTACGCCCCCTCATTGACGCCGCGACCGGTCGTCCCGTTGCCCCAATCTGCCTCTGTGTGTTTATCGCGCTCTCTCGCTTTCTGTGTTGCCTGATCGTTCATTCTCAGGCTGTAGACCCCCGCCCTGGCCCCCTTCTCCTTCTCTAATCCCATTGATGGATGATGCGGGACGGCGACGGGGACAATCTCAAAGCTAATTCCGCTGATAGCCATCGTGTCGCGCTGAGTAACTGCTACCTTTTGCTGCCACGTGCTCGTCACCTGTGATCAGTAGAATAGCCCCGTTAGCTTCATGCTAACAGGCTAGGAAACGCCAGCGAGGAGCTGAAGGAAATGTGCATCGGTTGAACTGTCGTTATCAACGTTCAAACGAGTTCGCTAAGAACAGGACGTACGCACGGCCCCGACCTTGAATTTTCATCCGCGCTTTGTTGCGTTTTCTCTCGGTGTTTTATACATTCAAAAATGTCGTGCGTCCCTGACTGTATTTTGTTCTGTCCAAAGGGTTTAAAACTCTGCACAATAGCTGCGGTCGTGGGGGGCGTAAAAGATGACCGTCTCGGGTTTAATAACAGAAACAATTGGACCATGACATTCGGTAGCAAACAACACACTGCTCCCCCCTTTTTTTTCTTTTTGCTACACTGAACAGATGGCTGCAGATGGTGACTCATCCAGTCGGTCTTTTATTCTCAAATAAAGCCTTTTGATCTCTATTGTGCAAATGTTTTTTTCAACCACAGTTCTCGACAAGATTGAGGCTAGTCCTAAGTAGGTCTTCCGTACCAAGGGGTGCAGAAAAAAAAAAAATCCCGTCTGACTTTTGGGCGAGAGCGGTGGGAAGGGGGGTGGGGG
>NW_017841054.1:0-1222 GCF_001891065.2 Hippocampus comes
AGTGCATTCGATCCAGTATTACGAGCCAGAACCAGTGTATCAATGTAAAATGCTATGAGACTTGTGGTCACGTCTTCTTTCGTCAGGCTGCGTTGCTCCAAACCAGAGGTCTACTTCCACCCATAAATGTTCCGGTTGAATACGAAATGGAATTTAAACTGTTCTCCACTACATGCTGTTCGCATTTTGACATCATGAGACCAAGATGAGATGTGGCAAATGAGTGCCATCGCCACAAATGTTCACTTTATGCTTTCTGTTTCGAGTGGGATGAAATTAAAGTCAAATATCGTGATGATCAATTCATCAACGAATACGCCTATCCCTACATCGTATAAATGGCATCGGTAACAATAGAGAAGTCCTCTGGCAACTCTGCAACTTCCAAACCAAGGTCAGTGTTCATTAAACCTAGTGAAGCGGAGTGGTTTGAGTCTTTCATTTCGCATTGACCTTCATAAATGCCCTTCTGCCGGTCTCGCCGGGATGTGGAGGGTTTCAAATTTAGACCATTTACGGCACAATTCTCTCGGATCAAATCAGAGATCAGCCAGGGATTGTCGGACATTATCGGAGGACGTGTTGGGAAAAACTGTCAGGACTGAGGTGGCGCCGCCTCGAGTGTTCTGACGGGCGGTCAGCACGGGCTCCCGAAAAGACTAACGGCTCTGTGCTTTGCATGCATGCGTGCACGCTACCCCGCCCGCCCACCGCACCGCAACTTTGGTTCCCAGTAGGCTGACGATACTCCACGTAAGAGGTGATCATAGCACCGACACGCTCTCCGATTGTTCGAGGCCGACAGCTCCGTGACAGTTTGTCAGCTCGGCAACAAGCCCGCGTGATCCGCGTTTACCGGGATGAAGGCTGGCACCCCGAGGGCACTCGGCGGCATGTCATTACATACGTGGCAAAAACGTCTTTTTGCAGGTTGAGTCTGCCTATAGCGCTGACTCCTGACAGCAAAGAAGGCAAGTGATGCTTCAATAATTCATGTGAGGGAGAGGAGGAGGCAAAGAGAGCGATTCATCGAGAATGCGGGGATGGTTGACAGAGGGGTCAGAATAGGGAGCGGGAAATATCAAGCGAGAGGAGTAAATATTGAGGAATTTCATTCTGGGTTGGTATTGCCACTTCTCGGAACATCCGTCATTTGTGACAGTGTTATGTTGTGTCCATTCACCGTCCGAGGAGACAGCGTTTTCACCACCGTGAGTTACAT
>NW_017841055.1:0-1223 GCF_001891065.2 Hippocampus comes
TATATATATATATATATATGGATTTTTTTTGGGCTTCATTTTGCTTATTATCAGCATTGTCATGGAGCACTTAGTTTGATCACACGGGACTGATAGCAAGAGATTTCACAGCGAGGAAGTAGGTCTCAAAGGGCCAGCATGATAAGACTTATCTGCCACCGGTGACATGGATCACAACAGAAGCAAAATATTATTTATTATTTAATATTATTTCGCTCCTTTTTTTTCAATTTGAAAGGGAATGCATAAAGATGCCAGGATAAAGAGGGAAATAAATGACTAAATATGTATGATTCGTTTGTCTTTTTGGGGGACTTTGTTGTTATTTATTTTAATTGTAATTGTTATGTATTTTATATATTTTGATGTTTTCAACATTTTTTGAGGGTTTGTGAAAAGGTTGCAAAGATGTTAACAGACAATTTTTACTTGGCCCAAAGAGTTTTCTTGTCACCATAACATTTTGAACATATTCAAACCTTAATTTAGTGAACAGTTCTGGGAGTGATAAAACTTTACCTGTACTTCAGGTTGCTCTAACGTGTGAAGCTGATGACTTCACGTCTGTCTGAATGCTCCCTGAAAAGAAAAAGAAAAAAGGAAGTGTACAGTGACTTTTGGGACACCATGTCTACACTGTAAATTTCAACACATGGGTGTAATGTTTGTGCTTTGCATTGGACAGCAACAACATGCTTGAATACATTAATAGATATTATAGATCACCTCTTCCTGTTTGTTCTATATGTGATGAGCACGTGTGATTGAATTTATTATAAAGGCCACTAAACAGCCTTGAAAGCACGGTGGGCACACATTAGTGCTCAAGGGCCACATTTGATTTTGAAATCTGACAGATGGGCCTGATGGATGAGGTTAAATATGATGGAATGTGTGAACAGATGTCAAATAATTTCTTTGAATCCCAATTTTACAAGATGCTTGAATGTGATGTATTTGAATAGAAGAGGTAAGAAAATGTATTTTGCAATGTGGTGTTCGGTTGGTTGTGTCAATAAAATAATCAGTTTATTTTTTTCCTTGAATAATTTAACTGAAATTAATTTCATATCAATTCAAAAGTATTCATGCAAAATGCAATCAATGTAATGGAAGTGAAATCAATGTTTTTTTAAGGTTAAGGTTTATTGATTAAGGTATACTTTTGTAGAATTGATTACTTTAATAACGTTTGCCATTTTTCCATCACGTTTGCTTTGAAA
>NW_017841056.1:0-1223 GCF_001891065.2 Hippocampus comes
AATATCAGAAATCGGGAATCGGCTTTGATCCGTGCGACGGCGTTCTTTGCCTGTCTTACCTGTAATCTGCCAAACACTCCGGACCTCTTATTGCCAAAGCCATATTTCTGCAGGGCACTTAGCTCCTCCTCCGATCTCTCCACGTACACTTCCTGCTCCACCTGCCAGTCAAACTCCTCCTCATCTTCCGCATCATCGTTGGCCCCACTTTCATGACAATCTTTTCAAAATCCAAACACCGATGGCAACATAAGTCACAGCTATCTATGCACGAACATGTGCAAATGAGCGCCAACCGCCGATGACGCACTGTTGTGACTTACCTGGGCTGATGTCCTCTAACAGAGGCTTTGCTGAGCGGGACCCTCTGGGAGCGAGGAGACTTGTCAGCATCTGGAGGCCTTCAAAGTGCACTCCAGATGTTTCTTTAGGGATGTGCACAGTGAAAAGTCCTGCAGATGGACAAGACTTTTATTTGTGGTATCAACACGGTGAATCTGAATCTATCTTTACAGATGAGGCGAATTGTCAAAAAGTAAGCCAGTCCATACAACAAATGCATATGACTTAAGGTTTCATTGTTACAAAAAGATCAAAGTTGCTTGTTACAAGTCGACACGACGACATTCATTCCAGGAGATTTTTGAGCAGAAGGATTATTTTGACACCGCATGTCGTCAATAAAACAGGCTAGTATTACATACTAAAACGACCCCCACCCCCTCCCCGTTGTGTTATTACATACCTTTATCAATGTCGAATGTGGCTTTTTCTCTTCCATCTTCCACTACCCTTCCTGGAAGCGTTAACCTAAAAATAAAAATGACACAGATGGTTGACCTGTAATTCTTCTTTTGCTACTGAACCTAAAGGTAATGACATTTTCATTACATTGAAATTGCATTAAACCTCTGCACTCCAAAGCAGCTCTTATATGTTGGAGGAGGCTGATCAACTCACCTCAGAAAGTAGGGTTTGGCATAAAATTTCACATCCGCTCCATCAATGTAGAGGTCGAACTCTGACGTTCTGGTGTACGGGACACGGACCGAGAGGATAAGGTACTCTGGATCCTGGCTCAGGTCAAACGCAGGCGTTATCATTGTGAATATTTTGGTGAAAAGGAAGGATCTGGAGAGCGAGCAAGGACAAGGACGCTTTCAACGCTGGCTGGAGACCTGCTGACTGTAGTGCGCCCCTGTGTGGTTCCCTCTGTTAAAACG
>NW_017841057.1:0-1224 GCF_001891065.2 Hippocampus comes
GATGGACAATCTTGAGTTTTTGAGTAACCTAATGCATATGTTTATATCTGGTAGTCTTTGCATAATACTGCTGGTCATGAACGTGAAGCATGACTTAATTTGTGATGGTACATTTCATTTTAACTTACACCATAAGAAGTACAGCAGGCATGATAAGCCCAGGGTTGGTGGCATAGCCAAATATGTCCCCAATGAAGGAAGGAAGATCCTGCTCTATAGTCTCCATGACTACGTCGTACATCTTCTCTTGGCCACTGCAAGTCAAATGAAATTATCAAATACAATTTATTTTCAGTTTTGTAGCTTAACCTTTAAATGAGAAGTTATTTCATCCACTACTTTTATATTATGTCCAAAGTATACAGCCCATTACTGACCTGAATGGCCCACAGTCAAATGATGGAGACAGTGTCATTATAGTATAGACCACTGGCAGCAGACTAAGGAAGAGTACAAGCAGCAGCAGACCCATGTAGAAGTTGTTGGAGCGTGAGGCCTTGAAGACTCGTTCGTGAGGAACATTACAGGCCATCACAGCCCAACATTGATAGTACATCGAACAGAGGAGACGCAATACATTCAGACCCACCAGCCCTGGAGCGTAAAATGCACCCATCCTGAAAGAAAAATCATGGTTAGCAAAGCAAATCTTCATCGGGATGCTGCAGTGTTACGTTACTAAATGTTCCCAAATCACCATATCATTCCTTGATTGAAGATGAGACCCAGCACATTTCCACTGATGTCAAACTCACCATATGAAGGCTGGAGTAAACAAATCGCAAGCATTTGAACATAATTTAAAACAGTTCAATTTTAAACATGACTCTCCTCCCTGAGCAGCTTTAATCATGTGTCTCACTTCCTGTAATTAAGTTCGCAGTGCAGTGCAATGTTTCACTCACTTCTTGGGATCATCTATCTTGATGCCACGTTGGAATGTATCAGGTTAACTTGATGCAATACACGGTGATGTACTTGTACATCAATAATACAGTACATCATTAGCATAAATATAGTAAGAGCCCCTTTCTGCTGCATGTGTACCAGAAGAAACCTGATCAAGAACAAATTGAGCGTATGGTGACTCCTTGATAATAAGGAATAGACCGTGCTGCTACCCGACTAGTAGATGCTGACACAAATTGTGAGCACTCACAAATCCGGCCTCCAGGTCCCAGCACCAACAGTAGTTGAGGAAGCGGACAATGACAGCTCGCAGGA
>NW_017841058.1:0-1224 GCF_001891065.2 Hippocampus comes
TTCTTTGCACATAGCCAGCAAAAACAATCATCATTAATATAAGAATATGTGGGAATTAAACACATGAATATAAAGAATGTATGATAACTAAAAACATGTGAAGATAGGAGTACGCACGATTATTCCTTCACTTACGTTATGAGAGGTTGCAGATAGAAATTAAAATACGTATGATGAAAAAGTGTTTTATTTTAATCAAATCTGGTTCAAAAACAAAACTGTTCTAGGTCACGGCATAAGTTCCGCTCAAATATAACATGCAGCCGGCTCGGCCGGAGCAGAGCTGGGACTCGAGAACTTCAGTCGCTGCCCGAGTTGAGTTTATCATTCATTTTGCAGAGCGAGCAAACAAAGTGATTTCATCAGTGTTCATCGTAATACATCTCGACTTGACCAACATAGCCTCCTTCACCTGCCAGGATGTTCTGCCAAGATGGTAAAGTGCTGTTGATTTTTTCGAGTCTGATAACAGACGGCACCGATACTGGTACAGCTTCAACCACAAACTACAGTCTGATGACAAAACACTTCAAAATGATCTTCCAACATGACCTCGATTTGATTTTTTAAAAAGAAAAATGCACTGGAAGTGCGAGAACGCCTTTGCCGACATACAAATATCTTTATCAGGTGAGATGGATCCACGCCAACATACTTGGACACCAAATACTACTTAATAGGAAAGGATGACTACTTTCCTATTAAGTGGGAACAGGTCAGTTCACAAACAGCAAATCCAAGACAGTAGATTCAGTAAATTCAGCGAAGTTTGGAACACGGTCACACGTACAAAGTTCGAAACTGTTCATTAAAAGCCGCATTAGACGTAGTTTCTCTGTTCATAGCCACCCGGAGGGATGGATCTGCTCGGTGGGTATATGATCTTTGATGGGGGCCCGTACCTCTTCTCGGGCTGCGGGGGGCAGCTGGAGCACAGGATGCCCCCGCCCAGGAGCAGGAAGGCGGCGGCGGCCCAACCGGCGTACAGAGCTGCACCGATCTCCCTCTTCTGGGCCTCAGGGATGACGGGATTGTAGAACTCCATGATGATGGCGTTGGCCGACCACGACACCGGGATGAGCTGGGTCACAGACGCCAAGATGAACGCCGCCCCGGCCCCGATCATCACCCGAGCTTTGGCCCGCTCCTCCTCCACACAATTGGTGCACTTGGCCCCCATCATGGACATCAGAATCCCCAACAGGCCCACCACTATGGAGATGA
>NW_017841059.1:0-1224 GCF_001891065.2 Hippocampus comes
CCTTCAGATCAGGGGGTAGGTTGTAATACTAAATTTCGCCACTAAGGGATGCTGTTGAATCACTTTCGCATTAGAGAGGTGATGTTATGTTTGTTTTACTACTTTTGCGGAAGAATATTTTACATGGTTTTGTATACTGAAATATACTTTTTTTAATTGAAAAATCTGTGCAAAAAGTCATCATTTACAATGTTCATATATGTCTTCTTCAATACTTGTGCAATTGCGTGCTTTTTTGGATCATCATGATTCAAACTGCGCATTACAAGCACTGAGTACAACTAAAAAAAAACATTTGAGTCATCGGTCAAAACAGTTACGTTAATTATATCATAATAACAAAGTGCTTCAAAGCCTTTGGGTTGAATTTAGTTTTTTTCATGTGAGACAGGGTGGCAGCACCTTGCAAAAATGTCTCGCAAAAATTTTGCACTTGAATCTCTTCATTTCAAACGCCGAGGCACAACCCGTGTCCCCACGAACCCGCGGTGCAACCGAAGCAGCCGACGTGAGTCAAAGGAGGTTTGCGTTCAGGTCATACTTCTCACAGAACTTGTCCGTGATGGGGATGCAAGTGAGGTACTCGCACCAGTCGCACTTCACGGGGTAAACGTAGAAAAGGACGGCCAGGGAGGAGAGCAGAGCTACGAAAACCAGCAGGAATACACAGATCTGGACCCTCTTGCGGTACATGTCTGAGCGCCCAAAACTGAAACAGCAGAGAAATGCAATATACATTTATTGATGGATTTATTTTGATCAGAAAGTTTGTCTGTCAATGCAAAAGCCACACCGACCTGATGTATGGCAAGAAGGCAAAGGATAAGAAGAATCCCGAGACAAAACCGCAGACGTGGGCAAAATTATCGATCCAAGGCAGCAAACCGAAGGAGAAGAAGAATACGGAGATGCCAAAGAGCTTTCCAAACGCCCGCCATGGTCGCTCAAGGATCTGCCAGCTCTGAAAGAGCTCCACAAAGAGACACGCCAGGATGCCAAACTGGCTGCCCGCGGGACCGACCTAAATGAAAGCGATAGAGATAGTTATATTATGCTGAAAAAAAAATGGTGCGTTGAATTTATTCAATTTTATTTTGTCAGGTGGCTAACACAGAATAAAATAATCTGCATCCAGATACATTTTTAAGTGGATGTGTAGTCTACTTTTTGGTGTACTAGAAAGCACATTTACGGTATTTAAGTTAAATACAACTGAACTTTACT
>NW_017841060.1:0-1225 GCF_001891065.2 Hippocampus comes
CATTCACCGTAACTTATGTAGGGTTTTTTTTCCCCTTTGTTTTGTTGTGAATAGGGTGTGAACGATCACATTCACAATGCAATTACTCCGTAATAACCGCAGAATATCACCTCGACCATATTTTGGCCCCGTTCGTTCGAATGTTTGACTCTCGGCGTCGACACAATGAAACAGCCTGCCTCCCGACCCCTCCCGGCCCCTCCTTCTCCCCCCCATGATGACGCGGTGACGGGTCAGACGTGCCTCCCCTCCCGCCGGTCTTTTCTGCGGCTTTTTTCCGGGCTTCATGTCATACCACGACTAATTCCACAAATTCCTGCCCTGCTCTCGCTTCAAACAAGCGCCACTGCGAAGGAGAATCGGCGGCACAACAACAAGAGAAAACAAAGAGAAAAAAGGAGAGAAGTTAGGCAACTGTTGCTCCACCTGCGAGGACTCCCAAGCAGGTAAGATCTCCATAGCGTTTTTGACACACATTTCTTTGACGGGGTTAAAATTTCTCAAATGTGACGGGAAGCAACTGTTTGAACTTATTCTCACCCTCGGGGTGATTCCCATTGACTGTCGGGGACAACATTCCAAGAATACTCCAAATTTTAAGATTGATTTTGACACATTTGAAAGTCTCCGTCGTGAGTTGACAGGCTGGGACTCGGCGGGAACTTTTTGGGGTAATTTTGAATGGATTCACGTCATAGGTTTTTGTGCTTCAATATTAAGAGTGCCAACTTTTGAGGAGGGAAACTAATTGCGGTAGTCTTATTTGTGTGGCGTAAAATTCCCAGAATTCATCGCATTCCTGCGCCGGCGCTTGAAGTGACGTATTTAATTAAAACACCTGCGGCTGCCTGAAGAATGGCGGACGAAGGAATAACGAGTCAGGCGGAAATAGCGGTTGAAAAAGTAAGCTCCTCTGAGCTTTAGGTTGTTTGATTAACTTCAATAATTTCATCATAAGTTTGTCATATTGTCAGTAACTGTACTCGCAAGTATAGTTAGTTAGTAGCGAGTACCGTCACCACCAGCTAATGGCGCCCAGAATAGTGGCCTAAAAACACACAAATAAAACATTTTAACTCAGAAAACATTATCATAATTATATTAATGAATTTAAAAAAATCATACCCTCAGTTTTGTTGTTAATGATCAATATGGAATAGTTGCTCGTGTATATTTTCTACCGTAGTGCACACATTAAGGAAACAAACACATTTTTAACTTGTAC
>NW_017841061.1:0-1225 GCF_001891065.2 Hippocampus comes
AATTAATATTAGCAATGATACACGCAATATAGTCACACAGACAGTAAAATAGGGAGTGCCATTTTTGGTACATCTACACCCTGTACAGTAAACACATCCAGTGTGTACCTAAGACAGTGTTCACCTAATGTAAATCTCTTTGATTTTCATGTGTTGCTTTCCCCCAGCTCTTCCGGTTACATTTAAGCAAGAAGTTCAGAATTTGGAGCTGAAGGAAGGTGACAGTGGAGTGTTCTGCTGCGAGTTGTCCAAACCTGAAGCACCAGTGGACTGGAGGAAAGGAAGAGTCATTCTTAAGCCCGGTTACAAATATGAAATGAAACAGGAGGGAAATTTCACCAAACTGTTTGTCAACCATGTAGAAGAGTGTGACGCTGGGAAGTACACTTGCAAGACAAAAGACAGCCAATCCACTGCTGAGCTCATCGTGATAGGTGAGTGATCTCACATCTACGATCATACAACCAACTGTCCCATCCGGATGTTCACAATAATTTGTATTTCCAGCACCTCCCATCACATTCAAAACCAAGTTAAAGAACCTCCAAGTGGAAGAGGAGAACAGCGTGACATTGATATGTGAATTGTCCAAGCCCGGCCTTTCTGTTGAGTGGAGGAAAGGCCAGGAGCTGCTGAAGAATAATTTCAAATACCAGCTAAGAAATCGAAACAGCATGCTGGAGCTGACCATCAAAAACACTCAGCTGGATGACAGTGGAGTCTACAGCTGTATCTATGGCGATACCAAGACCGTAGCCAACATCACTGTGACACGTAAGAGATGATCGCTACGTTTAAGTATGCATGTTGTGGAATAGTCCAACTTTTCTCCATCCTACATCCACAGCTATTCCACTCACCTTTAAGATGGGTTTGAAGAACCAGGAGGCCGCTGAGGGAGGCAACGTGACCCTAAGATGTGAACTGTCCAGGAGTGGGATGTCTGTACAGTGGTGGAAGGGAGAGGACCAGCTCCATCAAGGTGGGAGGTATCAGATGACCCTCAAGGAGAACGTAGCTGAGATGAGCATCAGAAACATCCAGCCGGAGGACGTTGGGGAGTACAGTTGTGTCTTTGGCGAGCAGAAGACAACTGCTGAAGTGAATGTGAGAGGTATTCGATATGCTTCTTGTTTTTGAAATTATTGTTCATGAAAATGTACTAAACTCTAATGATTATTGAGTTTTTGTCACAGAGCTTGCACAGACACTGATGATCCTCTTG
>NW_017841062.1:0-1225 GCF_001891065.2 Hippocampus comes
GGGGGGGGGGGGGGGGGGGGGGGGGGGGGCTTCACCACCTTCAACAAAACCTTTTAAAAACACATTATTTCAACTCATTATATTGATATGTTTTCTTATTTCACACAGTGACACTATGGCATTAGGTTGTTGAACGTTTTGCCGAACTTATTCTAGCCTAGTAAGTGGCACCGAGATCATATTCATTCCGACTAAAGTCAGCTACATTAAAGGAGAAACGTACTTACCCGGTGTCTGAGAGATTCCCTTATAATACATCGTAAGAAGGAATTTGCACGAGGTCAGCCGTTCGCAGTGGGTCAGCTTCATGTGCTCTGCCCCTCTCTCTCTGGTGGGACTGCCAACACTCAGTCCAGGAATAGCCAAGGCACTTGACGTGCTTTCGTGCCGTCTTCCGGCACGGCTGCTGCTGCTACAACGCCACACTGCGCTCAGAAATCGATACTGGACACAGCATTAGGTAGGCCTGCACACGAGTCATGCAATATCACAGCACACACCCGCTGCGCACGCAAACATCGTCTTTTCAAAAATAGCAAAACAGTTGATTGCAACATGAAACTTTATTTTAGTAGAATGAATGCACAATTCCATACATACAGGTACATACAGTATAGGGAAGGCCTATTGAGCCTGATTTCATAGACCTGTTAAATGAAGGGAGACGGAACAGTGGTATTTCAATATACTGTATTAAAAGAGAAAGAGACTCCAATATTAGCAAGTCACACTGCTGAATATCATGGTTCTAACACATTAATTCCCACACTGACCGATGAGAACAAGCTACAGTAGATTGCTACAAAGTCTTCAAGTTTATGAATATACTATTGGTAAAATTTGATTTGGAGCTAAAGTCATCGCATTTCTTCTTGACTCTAAGAAAAATACATTTCGACTCCCAGTGCACAGACATTTGGTCTTTTCAGAAAACTGTATAGCTGAGTATGTTAGAACATTAAATCCACACGGTGCTACAGTTTGGACCGGAGTAGGAAATATTATCAACATACAGTATCAAACAAAGAAATACATTCAAATGAGTCCAAAGATCGTACGTACAACTAAGTAAATACGCCCAAAAATATGCTAAGTTCCGTTTACATGAAATCAATTACAATTTTAGCTGACGCTCACAATTTGATGTCGCAGAATGTTCAGGAGACTTTATTACCAACTAACAAATAGATGGAATGGAATACAAACTATTTTTTTTCTCCAGCTG
>NW_017841063.1:0-1226 GCF_001891065.2 Hippocampus comes
TGGAGAAAAAGAATAAAATGATTCCTAAATTCAAGACCGATCCCAAGGGATGCTGATCTGAGTGTTTATGGATGGACGATTTGGATGTGCTGTACGCCCCTTTAAAGCAATCACGTCATGTTTCTGGGCATTTTTTGTCTGCGAGTCATCGTTTAAAAATAACTGGAGGGGGTTGATTGACAGAAAACCTCATTATAGTCACAGATCCAACAAATTGAACATAGTAAGCGATTTAAATCCGACTCCTATTTCACGACGTGTGACAGCAAGTTGCTTGTACGTGTGAGTGTCTTTATTTTTCCTTTTGCGCGTGCAGATTCCGTCCCATGCAGGAAGCGTTGTTTGGCGAAGACAGCGCATGCATGCACGCAAGAGCCGCATGCTGCTTTCTTTTCATTCAAATGCCGCTCAAGTGTGTTCCAAGTAAATGGCAGATGTTTTGCAATTCAAGGCGCATCAATAGCCATGCGCTTTAGTGTTCAACAATGGCAGCCCATCACTCCACACCCTCTCCCTTTTTTTTCTTCCCTCTTGTCTTTCACTCGAGGCGCGCACAAAGGCTTCATCCTCCAGCGAGTTATAAAGTTACTTGGCAGTCAGTTCATTTAAGGGCCTTGAGAGAACCTTAAGCGATGTTAATGTGCACCTCTGCTCCTTTCATGCGCTCACCCCTGCACACACAGGCCAACAGTAGCCATTGTGCGCCCAAAGCAAAGGGAGAACCTTTTAAATAACCCAAGGGGCAGTCCATAGAAATTCATGGTTCCCCTTCCTGTTTGATCTTTGATCAGAGCTGCTGTCGCGTGGCTTTTCCCCAAATCCCTTCTCTATATTTATAATATATTGTATATATTTTTTAAACTCCACTGCATGCACCTGTTGGTGTCTACCTGTTCCGTTTTGTGCACTTGTTGCTCACCACAAAAGCCCTTTGGTCACACCAGCGCAGACACAAGTGCACCTGAAAAGAAGGCGGCAAATCGATTTGCTCCGCTCTCGCTGCGCCAAATCGTGGGCCAGCCCTCGTCTGCGTGTTTTAAGACACATAGGCCGCATCTATGCGGGAAGGTCCGTCGACGCACGCAAGCATGAGAAGAAAAGAAAGAGCAGACCGTGAAATCCTCGTGACAATGGATTCACTGTGGACAGACACATGGTGCTAGTGTACCCGATGGATGGATGGATGGAAAAACTGTGCCAAACATCTTGCGAGTAACTTGCTGTGG
>NW_017841064.1:0-1226 GCF_001891065.2 Hippocampus comes
GTTTTCTTTTCAATGTAAGTGTGAATTTGGGGGATTTAATCTCAAAACATCACATATAGCATAAAATACATTAGGCGTGTCCAAATTCATCACAACTCTGCGGCCCCTCCTCCAGGTTTCTCATTTTCCCCAGTTAGGGTTTTTGGAGTTTTAAAGGTGTTATCTTGAAATATTGTCGACATTTAGAGACACGGTAGATTCATATATATTTTAAGCAATTTCAAGAGACATGCAAGCTGGGTTTACATTTGTCTGTTGTGGGTGGTGAATAGCAGGCCACTGCTTGTCTGAATCAGTCGACCATAGGGTGTGTCCCAGCTGTGAGGTCTGTGCGAGGCCCTTGGAGCCAGGCTTCTGGTTTCAGGTTGCATGTTCCCTGTTGGCTGCTTTTGTTTGACTAAAACACAGAAACTCGGCTCTTCTTAAAGATGCAGCGTCGCTTTCATCCTCTTTTCAAGAAATCACGTCTCACACTGATTACATCATATTCCATTGATGCAACGCTTTTATTCTGATGAGATCATCTCACACTGATGGGACCATTCGGAGTAATCAGCATATGAATGAAATCCGAGTGCTAGTATCATTCTCAAGCACACGGACTGCACGCCGCCGCTAACAGAGCCTGTCATCTATTCTTTTGCTGTTTGATGACAAGTGACAAGTGTCTCTCAACACTGCACAGAATCCCTGTCAACAAAAGAACCACAGACACCACATCATCATATGCAACGGCATGTCACCGGTTCAACATATCTTACTCAACCCATATTATTCAATTGCAATGTGGCTTTACTGCATGACTTCAGAGAACGTCAAAATATCTCCGCTGCTGAGAGATTAAAGCAACGCACAATTTGAACTACTGTACATCCAATGAGTCTCTCAGCCTGCGATCATGATTTCAACTTGAAATAGCCATCATCATGCCCACAAAGTTAGACTCTTCGTTTTATAATATTAGTCGCATTCAGCCCCTCTTCCTTTGTGCTCCGACATGCCATTGATCCCCAGAGATTGAAAATATTGATTTTACTCTGTGTCTTACTTTGTCGTAGAGAAGGGGGCAGCGCAACTTCCTGACTGTTTCTACCGTGTTCACACATATGCACAAACTCTTTTCTCGGGAGACTCATAATTATAGCCGTCTTTTCAGATTAGTCCAGCATGCCTGTCCAACTGTAGCATCTCTCCCTGGTCATTTATTTCATCCCTCTCTCTCTCTC
>NW_017841065.1:0-1226 GCF_001891065.2 Hippocampus comes
TTTACAAACGTGCATAAATAAGGTGTGGCGTTTACCTGCAGCGGGACAAGCGTATCTGCATCCTCCGGCTGCCAGACCTCAACCACGCTGGTGGCCATTTGATTCAGAGCTTTTGAATGGGCGAGAAAAACAAAACATCAGGTTAGACGTAAGGTGGGAAGTTTCTTCAGCAGCGATCCGCAGATTTATCGGCGGTAACGAAAGTAGCTCCTCGTTCCGAGCGAGCGCATGAACGAAACGAAAAGGGTGACATGACTTGGCATCGCTTTGACAAAAGCTCGCTAGTTAGCAGGAAGCATTAGCACGGCGGCTAAGCCAACTTGCTCACACAAACAAACCTTTTGTGTCACGTTTTCCTTCTAAACTGCTCGGAGCTACAAGTGTCGAAAAACACTTGAATAAGCGCGCGGGTGTAAAGAAAGCGTGAAGCGAACTATTAAAGCCCCATTCGAGAGCGCTGTCAAATGAACGCCTGGCGAACTTGACGTTACGGGAGGAGAAAAAAAAGATGATTGTTTTGTTTTTGTTTGTTTTTTTTTCCGGACGAACCTTGTCTCTGAGCTCCTCCGTTCTGCACGCAGTGTAAAATTAAGTGCAATATTCCCAGTAATACGTTGAGCCACGTCTTCCGGTGACAGTAGCTGCCCTGCTGGAAGTCCTGCGGCCCCGCCATGCCTTGTGTTTCACCACACCGCCGCCGCACTCGCTCGCTCGGTGCTTCCTTCGTTGTCTCGGCGCACAGCAGCCACAGCAGCCGCCCCCCAGCCTCCTCCGCCAGCTAGCACTCCGGCCCTCCCTCGCTCCCGCCTCCCTCCCTTCCACGGTCTACTCCGGCGCATGCGCAATGCGCAAGCAAGCAGCGACGTGGTCGACAAAAGTGAAGTCAATTGTGTGTCACCCCAGTCGGGGTAATATTATTTAGCCTCTTTAAAAATAAAACAAGAGTTTTTCCCACAGTTCCACCCAAAATTGCCAATTCAGTCCCAATGTTACATTCACCGTCACAAAGTCACATTGTTGTCATTCCACATTCTAAATGTTGAACTCCCCTTGGGAACGTTTTTCTACAACCCCGAAATTTCCACATGCAAAGAATTCCACATTTTCACAAATATAATTCCAAATCAATCAAGATTTTTTTACCAATATTAATTCCAATCATCCCACATCACTCAATATCAGTCAACACTTCCCACCATAATTTCATCTCATTCAACATCCAGCAA
>NW_017841066.1:0-1228 GCF_001891065.2 Hippocampus comes
TTTTTTTTTGGTTTTGTTTTTGTTGTTATTTTGGTGGTGCAGTTCATCAACACTGTCAACACAATAATAAGATGTAGTCAGCAATCTGTTTTGTGCTACAATGATTAACACAATAAGTACAATCATGCAAAAAAAATGAAACGTGAAGCTGAATTTTACATATCCGAAACCAAGTTGCACAGCCTTGACGCTGTCAGAGCTACTGAATGTCATATGGACACACTTCAGTGACTTATCATTATACACCATCGGTCATTCAACATACTGCATAACATACAACAAAGTGAAACATGAAATCTGGTAAAGACCCACACAGAGCGAAGAAGAGGAATGAGGCATGTGCTGATGACCCCCCTGCCCCCCATTAGACAATCACAGTTAACCTTTAGCTATATTCCCCAGTGGCTAAAAAAATGTTTAATGCAGGCATGACATGTCACATTCTTATTCTTTTTTTCCTCCCTTTTGCTTGACCTCATTCAGCTGCTGTCGTGATAGTGGCAGACATTGCCGACCAGGCAAATGACAGTTTAAGACACGGGGTGAGTATCATGTATAGTATAGCGGTCACACATTATGTTCTGACTCTGACAATATGGTTTATTCTGTTCTGTAATTCAAACCTGATTTTCCCCAAAATAATCTTAGTAGAAAAGATTTGCTGATTTGAAGCGGTTGATTTATTTTTGAAATATTTGCATTTATTGTGGCATTCCTATTTACATGCGGACAAATGATCAAATGGCAGAAGTGCACCAAGACGGCATGACTATTTCAAGGGAGTACTGAAAAAGGCTGAACAGGAAAGAGATTTTTTTTCCGAAATGAAGAATGTGAATGTGTTCATGGCTCAAGACGCTGAGTGGGCAGGGCGCTGAGCCCAACGTTACCTCCAACAATGCTCCACTGCTGGACACATGCACAGCTTTCTTGTTGCCTTGAGTCTCCCATGAGCTGCTCCTTTGTTCGGAGTCAAGGAGCAAGCCCCAAAAAAAGCCTCACATATGGAAAAGCACGGCTACAAAAAAACAGCTTGCTCTTGCTTTAAGTTCTTGGAAGTGACACTACATATCACCTCCTAAATGGCCACCAATGGTGCTGGTCACAGGAAGTTTGAAGAGGGCACCATAAACCTGAAAGTGCAGAATTGTGGAGACACATTTAGGTGGATCGTAATTCCATACACTGTATAGATACCCACATCCTGCACGTTTCACCGAGAAATTTA
>NW_017841067.1:0-1228 GCF_001891065.2 Hippocampus comes
GGCCATGCTGCCTCTCACTGGCGGGCTTTGGTACTACGACACATTTGTCTTCAATTGTATTTTTCCGCCGTCTCTGTTGGTGATTAAAAATAGCAGTGCTTCCCCCATAGTCCATTTATGAGATAACCTGTCATAAAATGTACATGTTTAAATCTTTCCATGCCAGACATAAAAAAAGAGAAATTCTTTGGTACCAGCTACTAGAGAGCATTAGGACTGATCTCAAAGAGGAATACATGCTGGCCTACAATGCGGCGTGAGCACGCAATGACTCACTTCTGACCTTGATCTTTCAATTGTCATTTTTCCATTCACATTTTCGCCCAGTGACTGATTACTGATTGTGATTCACATATTACGTGAAAGGGAAACCAGGTCTCTGTGTGCCAGCGTCAAATGGACTCGGATGCTCTGTGGGCTTTGTGTCAAGTTAACTCTGCAGTCAATGAGTCACTCGCCCATCTGGAGAGAACGCTAACTAATTAGAACCGCACACCGAGACGCTACTGAAATAGACTTGTGAACACGAGGGAGTGAGATGGAGAGTTTGCGAGAGAGAGAAAAGAGCGCGAGAAAAACCCTCAAGTGATAAAACAAAGAAGAGTATGCTTGTACATCTGGGCCAAGCTCCAGGCTAGGGAAGACACATTTTGGTGCAGTACGAGAGCAAATGTAGCAAGTGTCCCAAATGGGATGAATATGAAAGCCTCTGACTTGCTGAACAAAATCCATGGCCGGATTTAGGCTCTTACACAACAATCAGTGAATGAATCGGGATGCAGATTGATGCGCTGCGAAATGATTCATCGGTGAATTAAAGGAAAAGGACACCAAAGGACACTTTGTAGGCGTGCGGCTGAATAAAAGAAATTGTTGCGTAACATCTATGTCTCGATTCAAATGAGTCGGACGTTGTATCGTGCACAATGTGGCAGTCGACGAAAAAAATTTCAGAGTGAAATATAAACGAAGTTGCTCGGATAAGTCTCCGTTCGTCTCAGTGCTCTCAAACAAACGGGTCAACACCGCGGTAATCGTGTTGAAGAGCTTAGCGGGCAAGACGGCAAAATAGAAATAATCCCATTGAGGTGTCCGCTTACTTTGTTTACGTTTGTTGTTTATTTTTTGTGACGTGGGACATTTATCCTCACAGGAATTGGACATATAAATACCGAGCATGCGGCTTTTCCTTCCTTTAATATCTCCCCCGTGAACGTCACAATCACTT
>NW_017841068.1:0-1229 GCF_001891065.2 Hippocampus comes
AAACAAACAAACAAACAAACAAAATAAAACAAGAGCTGCGGCAGCGATCAAAACGACAAGCAGGGCATGCGACTTCAAATGTTTCCTCCAGTCTCCATGTCCGATTTGCACGTAAATCCTACCGTTCGACATGGTCCTGCTCTGGATGCTGGGGCTCATGGGTCCCCCACCCTTGCTGGTGTACGCCTGCACACGGATGTCATAGGTGGTGTCGGGGTTCAGGCCCCCGATGGTCATGCGCGTGTCACCCGTGCGGTTGGTGCTGTTCTGCTGGCTGTTGATGTCGCGGTAGACCACCACGTAGTAGGCGATCTTGCCGTTTCTCTCGGCCAGCAGCGGCGGGTCCCACGTCAGCTGCGTGCTGGACTGAGTCAGGCCCGTCACCTGCAGGTTCAACGGGAACCCCGAGGGCACGTCCTCAGGAGTGCCGATCTCCTTGGTGTAGGCCTCGCCCACGCCGGCGCGGTTACGGGCACTGAGGCGGAAGACGTAGGTGGCGCCCTTGTGCAGTCCCGTCACCGTGTAGTGGTCATCGGTGTTGCGCAGTTCACGCGACGTGTACGCGTCGTCGTCGGCGCGCTTGTACTGTAGCAGATATCCCATCAGCTCGCCCACCATATCTTTGGGAGGCTGCCACTGGATGAGCGCCGTGTTGCCCATGGTGGCGCTGATCATCATGGTGGGCTTGCCGGGCACTGGAATCACAATCACAGACTGTCACGTCTTTGGCTAAAACGGCTTTCATTTGCACTCAAAGACAAACTGCACTTGAGTATATACTCCGGTTTATTCGCAGAAACGTTCCAGTCTTGCTCACGCATATAAAGAAAAAAATGGCGCACCGAAGGTAAATGAACTCTCTAGATTTGACAGGACAAAGAGTCAAACGTACTAATACAAAATGAGAAGACTTGGAAGGAGCTGCTGTGGACCACAACTCAAACCCAGACGCTCGCACGCAGACTAACTCACGTGGCCACGCCCCCTTGAAGCACACATCCAACAATGCCCTTTGGAAAAGCAGTTTATTTCTTTCCACTCTCTTATGTTTTGTTATGTATTCATGCAAGGGCATTTCGGTCAACAATTATACTGTTAAAACCAAACAAAAACACGAGAGACGTTCAATACTCGAATGGAGGAACACTGTGTTCACCTGCTCCGGTGGTGGTGACCAATTTCGGTTTGCAACGAGGTCCGTCTCCCCTGGTGGTGTACGCCGCCACGGC
>NW_017841069.1:0-1229 GCF_001891065.2 Hippocampus comes
TTTTTGTAGTTCAAAGTTGCATCAGGTAGAATTATTTTTCCAATCAGGGTCCGTTTTAGTGTTCATGATGTTTTCTGCTGCCCCCTTGCAGTACATTCTGACAGAGATGACACATTCTCTCGCCTACACACTGCCTGAAAAACAAGTACAAAAACTAAGCCCCTTTGAAAGCTCAAGTTTTAATTTTCATCGTGGCATGTGGGTGAAGCATGGCGCACAAAACTTGATGACTTGGCCACAAAACACTAAAGGTGCACAACCATCCACATGCCCCAGTTACATGTGATGAAGGTCCCAAAGTGTCAAGAAAACAAATTGATGTTTTTTTTCTTTTCTTTTTGACATCATCCATGGCACAGTGTGGCGGGGCTTATGCAGTTCCGGTCCTGAGGGCTTCAGACAAACGAACAAAACCCATCTTACTTCTGCTCTACTGGCTGCCCACAATGCCGTTCACATGCAGCAGACGGATGAAGTGGCGTGGCATCGTGCTATAAGAAAAGATTTCTACAGGCGTTTTGTGGAAAATTCAACAAGATAAATTCAAGAAGGGCGTGTCCAAAGAAGACAAATTACCTCAGCTCACGTGTGTTTTACATTTTATGTGCATTGCCATAATCGACGCACTACATTCACGCTCGGTAGCTTAAAAAGGTTAGTTTTGCGACGTCAAAAGCTACACAACATCTGGTAAATCGCAGACACATATATCAAATAATAGTACCTGGAATTCTGCTCTGAAAGTGTGTCCCTCAACATCCTTACTAGCCATCTCGAAGAAGAGCACAAAAAAGTGAACATGACTCGGCAGGAATAACATCCTCATGCTAAGTGCTAAGGTAAGTCTTCTGTTTTTCTGTGTTTACAACTGTAATGGGGTGTTCCACTCAGACGAAAAGAACCCCACTTTATGTATTATCAGAAAAAGACATACGGTTTTTCCATCAATGTTATTTTCTTTCCGAATTACGTAGCTAAGTTGCTTCTTGATCAGGTAGCATAGCAGCTAACACGGGCAGTTTGTATGCTACCTTTCAGCTAAAACTCAGAATCAGAATTATTGGCAAAGTGTGTAGAACACACAAGGAATTTGTCTCTGGTATTATAGGGTACACTAGTATTGCAATAACAACTAACTACGATAAACAAAGACATGACATATAAGCGTCGAAAGATGTAAGAGGACCATAGTGTGGTAGTACCACCCAATGACAGCTGTGCGACAATGT
>NW_017841070.1:0-1229 GCF_001891065.2 Hippocampus comes
AAAAAAAAAAAAAAAAAAACACACAGATCTGGGCTGTGATTGTAATCACTTTTTTCCATTAATAATGTAACATTTGTCTATTTCTGAGTGAATAGCGGACCTTGGTGACAACAACAATACTAAATAAATCAATCTCTATTCATTCTTTTCCTGTTATTGTACATCCAGAAACATGCATGTTTGGTGAACTGAAGATTCGAAACGGTCCACGCAGTACGTGTCAGCGATTGTTTGGACGGATGCTGGATCTTAAAATAATGAATGGTATTAGGCGATTCAAAGCCATTTCCTTGTGGCGGAAGTATTACAAGCTCAAGAATACAATGTACTTAATTTAAACATATAATTCATGCACACAAGTACATATGCTTGAGTGTAACAGCCCCCCCCCCCCACCGGCGCAAAAAAAAAGAAAAAAAGATCAATGAGTAAAGATTGAATGACCAAGTCATCCATATGCACGCGTGACCCGCAAGGCTCATAAAAACCCCTTCTGTAAAACAAAAACCGATGGACTGAAGTCAAACAAAACTCCATCAATAACCTTTCTTAACATATAGGATGCTCATATTGGTTTTAGTCTACCGGTGGATGCCAAAGCAGCACAAGTCGCGTTTGACAGAAAAGTGTCCACGTCTCTTGAGGGAAGCTCGTTGAACCTTTGTTGCCAAAAGTCTTCTTTTTCCGCTTCGAACGCCGCCTCTGAGCGCTGATTGGTTGTAACGAAAGGCTAATTAAAGATGCGCTGCCCATCATATCCCAAAGAGACGCCAGGTCAATGGGCTCCAATCGCAGAGAGCACTGAGTGGATGGGGATGGGCCTGCAATCAATCCATCAATAACAACCATGTTCCCCCGGGGAGGGGGAGGGGCGCATAATCTAATGAGACGCACGTTCACACACGCACAGACTTTTATCTGACTTGCTTCTCCTTTCTTGCGCTTTCCATTGACCGAAGCCCCTTTTCGGGGCTGCTCCATCATTCCAGAAGCTCCTGTTGCCTTTTCCATCCACCCCTTCTGCTTCTCCTCTCTTGACATCTCCTAAATTCCAAGGGGACGCGGCATACAAAAGACAGGAATGCGGGGGCGGTGCAAAACAGAGGCTGGGCGATGGCGGACAAGGAGAGCGCCATTTTGGTGCTTCGACCACGGCCCGCGCGCAGTTCCGGGAAAAGCACGACACGTGTAGAAGAAAGACGCTTATCGGTTCGAGCCAACCAGCCGCA
>NW_017841071.1:0-1229 GCF_001891065.2 Hippocampus comes
CTTTTTTTTTTTTGCTTCTGAGGGTTTCTCCATTCAGTGTCCTCTTCAGGAAGTAAAATGCATGTTCTATTGGGTTAAAGTCGGGTGATTGGCTGAGCGAGCCTAAGACCTTTCACTACCCCCGTAGTTCTCTGTTGCGTGTTGGCCGTGTGTTTTGGGTCTCCCGATTGGTTTGGATGCATTTCCCTTGTAAATTGCGAGTCAAAACAGCTTCGTAGACTTGAGAAGTCATTCCGTTGCTACCATCATGAGTTTCATCATCCATAAAGATTCTTGAGCCCATTCCAGAAACAGCCACGAAAGCCCAAGCCATGACATTTCCTCCACCATGCCTCACAGATGAACTTATGTGTTCTGGCCCAGGTTGGATTTTGCAAAGACGTAAAGAGATGAGCCAACTTTGTTTTGGAACAAAGTTTCATGAACTCATGAGATGCACATTAACCTCTACCAATGTGATGGAAAGGCCAAAGTATGGGGAAAGTAATGATGTGCTTATATTCCAAAACGCAATTTACTATCTCATGAGTCAGTGAAACCATAACTCGGCCTCATTCTGTTCAATTTTGGAAAAAAGCTCTTGAAAACGTTGAAGAAACCTAAGCCTGCTCCGGTCACGGTTCTGTCCTTTCCGTCGTATTATTTGGGACGACCGAGCGATGCCTTGTTCTGCTCTTTCATCAAAAACAAACACAAGCGCGCCAACACATGCATGCGCACGCTCTTGCACACACCGCTTCACAGTTGCCATGACAACATGCAATACCCCTTCTTTCCAAAACACGTTGCAGACTTTCTAAAAATAATACCTTTTCTCGCAGACGACAACCTTCAGAGCGTACAAGGCAGGAGTGTAGCACTACAGTGACAAATCCTAAATGAATTGCCACCTATTGACTTACGGCCCCTTAATCACTGTAGCAGTCATTCTGCACTGTTAGGTGACCTGTGAGAGGCTTGGGTCAGCGTCTCATCCGTCTCCAGCCCAGTGGCTAGACGAGTGCTGTTGTGAAGCAACATAAATACTGGAGACGCTCATCGGGTTAGGAGTGTTGGCAGTGTGCACAGAGACAAATTAAGGCCATGTCAGCCACGGATCCAACAGCAGAACAGACAGCCCGCTCATGGCATGATACAACCCTCACTCAGTCACTTAAGCGTGCACAAACCGATATTCAAGCCTGCGGGAATACAATTATCTCCAAGACCCAGCCTGAATTTGTCAATTC
>NW_017841072.1:0-1228 GCF_001891065.2 Hippocampus comes
AAAAAAAAAAGGATGTAGACACAAAACACAACCAGACACTGTCACACAGCCCACCGTGAGAGAAGATCGATGAGCTCGGGTTTGGACATTCCATCAGGGAGGATACGAGGAATGGCGGCGACACACGTCCGGAACAGGTCAATTTTCGGCTTCCTTTCACCCCTGTTCATTATAAAGAGCAATGAAACACACTACAAAAACACTCCAACACAAAACAATTATTCCTTATTATGTTCAAATAATTGACGTCATTAATGAATACAAATGAACTAAAAGAGACTGAAACAAGCAATACATTTCACAACAGGAAATGTATTGCTCATTTCTTTTACATTCAATCACCACAAACTGAAATTGAAAAAACATGAACAAACATATTTGACGTCACATACGTGATCATGTCCTCCGGTTCTTTGTTCAGCATCTGCACGCTTGTGAGCATCATGCAGCGTCCCACTTCCTTGTCCAGGTGCCTGAGGATGTTATCCAAGGCCTTGCGCACCTGCGAGTAGTACAAGGACATGCCTATGAGCTTGGCCTCCTCCTCTGTGAGGGTCTTGCTGAGGTAGGTTTTCTTCTTCTTCAGGGAGTTGCCCGAGGGCAGCGTGGCGCCCGTGTTGGGCATGGGAGGCTCGCCGTCTTTCTGTTGGAGGGCATCGGCGATGACCAGGAAAGCTCGCAGGCCGATGTTCATACGCTGAGGTGGAACAGAGAGGAATTTATGACTATTATTGTCAGAATAATAAAAGATATGTCAACCCACAAAATAAATCACTCCCTAAAACACTGTATATATGTTCTTTTGAATACAAAAAAATATAAAGTCAGCAACCTGTATGTACCTCTGACATTAAAAAGAACCTATCTCTAGTGATGATGCATGCCTTCTTGGTGAAAAACAGAGGAATATCTGTCCAATAAAAGCGATTCATACCTCTGGGTTGAGGCTGAAGGCTTTGGCAGGCTTCCCCACACTCAGAAGATCAAATATAATCTCCTTCATAGCAAAGTCCAACCTCTCCTGAGCACAAACAGATGTCCCAGGTGTTGAAACACATTCACAGTACTAGTAATATCGTTGTCGGCTTTGAGAATGTCCAACACACCTGCGCGATAAACTGGATGATCTTGACGAAGATATTGAGCGGCATGTCTCGGGGGACGACGCTGCGGCTCCCCTTGGGGAAGAGAGTGGAGGTGATGGACGTCAGGCGACTGTGGGTGATGC
>NW_017841073.1:0-1230 GCF_001891065.2 Hippocampus comes
CGTCAATCATTTTAAGGCATTTGCTGAGTTACTGTTCCGGAACGAGTCAAGTACTTCCTTCTATGCATGGCCGGGTTGAAGCGTTCCGCTATTTGCAAGTGCACAATGCAAAAGAGGGAACGTCAACATCCTTTAGCTCCGCCTGTCAACGTCAAGCATGCGCGCTGACGAGGCCCAATTTTGTTGGGACAACGGCGCTTATTTACATAATTGATTAGGGCTACTGCTTATGGAGCCTATGACGAGCGGAAGAGAGGAGCAAACACCACCATGATGACATTTGTTCGAGCGAGAGGACGGCAAGCTGTCTGTGAGATTAGCAAAACGTGATTAAGGTGAGCAGGCCAAAAGATGAAGAGCTATGTATGCAAATCTAGAGTGGAATATTCATGTTCTCCTATTGGGGTCCCTCACTTTGGGATCTCTCCAGGCGAGTGAATGAAAAAAGAAAAAAAAATGTTCCTCAAACTTTCCTCTGAACTCTCTCTACCCTCCGTTGCCATTAAATATGTAATACTATGCTGCATGAAACCGGATTGGGATTACGGTCACAGATGAATCGCTTTTTTCATTTTGGGGGGATCTTGTTTAAAGCTGTCGAATTTTAGCGCTTCCGTTTAAACAAAACAAAAAAATAAGAAAAAAAAAACCTCACTTTGTAGCCATTCTGCTTTACCCATCCAATTGATCCAAAACGAAAAGAAATCACATTTTAAAGTTGTTTGTGAGAAGAAAAATAAGCAACGTGATGTAATTGTTTCCTCAAAAGGCCTACGGAAATATCATTCGACATATTGTTGTTTACAGGCTCTCTCAGAGAAAACAGCGGTCTCCCCAGGACGAACTACAAAATAGGACAGCAAGGCACCGCATGTCGGTTATGCACAACCGGCTACTTTTCTGATAGAATTGTCAGTTTCATGTGGTCCCAAAAGCCTCCCCCAGAAAGCTTTCCACGACTGATTTACATCACATGTTTCACTACGACAGAAGCTTCCATTCGATGGCTGCTTAAATTTCCAATGAAGTGGGCTGCCACCCACTTTTGGAGCAAAATCTGCATCAAATTTCACTTATGATGTTGCATTGCTATTATGAATAATTTGAAGTTGATTGGCTTCATTGAGGGGCCATTGTCAGTGGTGCTTAAATTACGGCGGCATTGTTTCTTGGAATAAGGCAGCCTTCCTCTTTCTGATGATCAAGAGGCATCCTCTAAAAAAAAAAAAA
>NW_017841074.1:0-1230 GCF_001891065.2 Hippocampus comes
TGTAGTGGTTACTTGATTCTAAAACTAACTTAGTTACTTTACTGATTGGTTCATTTAGTTACTTTACTGATTACTTGATTTTAAAAGTAGCAGAGTTACTTTACTGATTGCGGGATTTTAAAACTTAATTACTTGTTTAATTTTAAAAGTAACTTTGTTACTTTAATTACTTGATTTTAAAAGTAACTGAGTTACTTTACTGATTGGTTGATTTTAAATCGTAATTTGGTTACTTGACGATTGCTTGATTTTAAAAGGAACTATGTGAGATTACAAGTTAAACAAAATGACAAAATTGGTTGTGTCAGTTTTTTATTGGAAACACAATTTTAAGAGTGTTCAAGAATTAAGTTTTTAATTCAAAAAATAAAATAGTCTTTTTTTATTTGACTTTTTTTGTCACTGAAAAGCCTTTCAGTATTTCATTCAACATAAATAGTTTACTACTTCGCACCGTACTTTTTTTTTTTCCTACTTTTCGCCACCTTCTGCGATCCGATTTCAAGCACAATCGCATTCTGGGCGCATTCTTGCCAATTGTTGCCTAATAAAGCGACACACTACTGTCTGGGAGTTGACACCTAAGCGACAAAGGGGCCCCCCCGACGCCCGACATTTTCTTTCTTACGAGAAACGCAAGCAAACAATGGAGAGTGAATTTGAAGTGGGAGAACTCCACATAAATGGGATTGAGCTGTTGTTCTGCTTCGAACAACAATGGCTTAGAGAGGATGAGAGAGAGATTTGAGCTTCTGGGCCCCGCTGGGTTGGAGAAAGGCAAAGTGAAGAAAAAGATTGGAAGAACGGCGACGCGGCGACAACCCGTTTGATCCTCAGGGATGCGCGAGCGCGTTTGAAGCCAACAATCCCTTTTGTGATGATAACACATTCATCTTCCCACTTCCCGCTCTTGTGCTATTGTATCGCGGGCAGCTGCGCGAGCATTGTCCCGCCCGCCGCTAATCTGGGAGCGAAATCTTTAGGCAGCGACGTGGTGATGAGGAGCTGTCTACGTCGTGGGAAGCGCCGCTAATCTGCCTCGGTATCTTTGAGCCCACTCGTTTAGTTCGCTGATCCTCTCCCAATTATGCCTCCCTCCTCATCGAAATATTGCCACCGAGTTTGGAAAGCTGTGTCGGAATGCTGCGTGCATAAAAAGAAGCGAGCGGCGACTCAGACGCCGCATTCAAAAGTAACTACGTTTTGAAAAATGAGAGGGGGAAAAAAAAA
>NW_017841075.1:0-1230 GCF_001891065.2 Hippocampus comes
CACTCATGCTCATACTGTGACATTGCCAAGCAAACATAAACCCGGTCTTGGTCAGCAAGTCATTTTTGATGCAGTTCTCGTACCATGACAATAAGTAAAATCGCTTGATGATTTTGATACCAACCTGATTTCATGTCACATGTCAACTGTATCCACGCGCCGCCGTCTGACCGCTCCTGCGCAAATTGCGCTGCTCTGTCTCTTACGTGAACCGGCGAAGAATTCCCTCCGGCGTCTTCTCCCCTTTGTGCATTGCAGCCAAGGCAAGGTTTTGGTTTCTGGCGGCTGCACTCATTCCCTTTGCATTCCCGTGACGCATCCCTGTCATCGGTTGTCGGTCGACGGTTGACGGCGGTCGGGCAGGTTCCGCCGGCGCAGCCGGGATGAAACACCTCGGCGGTGATCGTTCTCGGGTTGGTCCTTCTTGTGCCATCAGGACCGGTTGGTTGCGCAAAGCCTCTGTTGTGATGGTGGCCGTTGGTCTGGTGATGGCCGTAACGAGCGTCCTGGTGGTAGAAATTGGCGTAGGCTTGCCCTTGCCTGGATTGTGTCGAGAGGTGAAGCTGCGGCCTTGACGCTGCCGCGCGAGTGTCGGTCCGCCCTTGCGCTGCGCTCCAGTCCTGGTTGGAGAGGCATCGAGGCCCCGAGCATATTTCCGAAGCGCTTTCAATTCTGTTCGGTAAGAGAGTGAGACAGAGTAAAAGCACCGCAGAAATATGTGCCATGTTGAGATTCTGGAAGTAGAACTCTGCGAAAGGTTCTCGTCGTCTTCGGTGTTGAGCCGTCAGGTTTGTTTTATCTTTGGTATGTCTTCCCTTGGTAACGGTCCATCGATGTAATGAGCAACTGATTTGGAGCCGTAGTGCTCTGGATGGTCTCTGCCCCCTTTTGCTCCTTGTTGGGGAAAAGCATGCACGCATGGCCCACATGTGGCGTTCGCTGTACCTAATTGGCAACAGCTTTTGCTTCCAGTCTTAAATTAACCCGTCGCTTTCCCGGACATGCCACTCTGCCAAGTCACACCACAAAACATACTGCATCCTTCGGGGCTGCTCTGCTCTAAATTAGCCTGCTACCAGATATCTGACAAAACAGTCAAGAGTCGGGTTTTGTGCTTGGAGAAGATACTTATGAGCAAGAAGCGTGCAGGAAAAAAATGTGTAAAAGCGTATATGTGACTTTCCCTTTAAAAAGTGACTTATGTTTTGAGTGTCTTTCTTGTCAGTTGTA
>NW_017841076.1:0-1231 GCF_001891065.2 Hippocampus comes
GTAAGCAGCTTTATACGTGTGAACGCTCCACAAAAATGTACACCGGTGTAAGATAAATTGCAACAAACTACATCGTTGCAGCACCGCTGCAAATGTGTGCCTTGTGAACACCCCTTAAGTCAACAGGTCCAGTCAGGAATCTTTGGATGAATTGGAGCCGGAAAGCAGCTCCCCTACTTGCCAAGTGGACCAATCCATGCCCTCCTTCCTCCTTTGGCAGGAAAAGGATGCTCTGTGGGACCCAGTGCAAATGGTCGCAGAAGAAGCCTGCGATGATGGTCTTAGTAGTAAATTTGCAGGAGGATCAGAGCATGACAGGCGATGCCAAAGCATGGAAGACACCAAATTTTTCATAATGAGGATTTGTCCTTTGAGGGATAATTTTGGTAAAATCCACTTCAACAAGTCTACCGTCCATCTTTTCCAATGCGCTGTCCCAATTTTAAGAAGGAGAACTTTCATTGTCAATATGTATTCCAAGGTATTATTTCAATCTACTTTCCTCCACATGAGGCCTCCAGGTAGAACATATCTGTTTATCAGCTTGTTGCCAATAGCTAGTGGTTCACTCTTTTTCCAGAGTTGGTCAAGCTGAGGGTTGCAACTGCTTTTGGTCCAATGCTAATATTGGTCACATTTAATTTGGGAGAAACAGAAAAAGCCAGGATTTTAATTTCAGTTTCATCAAGTTCAAGTCAGCAGTGGTGGAGCGCTGGATCTTGATGTCTGCAGCAAAGCAGTGGAAGTTGAGACCACGATGGCGGATTATCTGACCAAGAGTGAACCTTGTGACAACCTACTCAAGAGCAGAGCAGGGAGTAAAAAATTACTCAAAAAAGGACCACACCATAGGACAGGATCAATAAGGATAACATATTAGCAACATGTGAAAATCTGGCCTACAATGACTTTAATTGAAAAGAGTAGAAGGACATGTACCATCCCATTTTTTCTTTCTTCATAACACAATTCCGACTGTTCGCCTCGATCCTGCATTTCTAGTAGTGCCTTTGTTTTTGGTATTTTCATTCGTATTCAACGATCCTGCAGCACTTAGTTACACAAGAGAGAAGACTTGCTCAGCATTAGAGAGTCTGCACTAGACCTTTTTTTGCACCAACTTTCACAAATCCGCAAGGTTTTTCGGCGATACTAACCGTAAGAGCAGCTGCACTCTTACGGCCCGTGGAGGCTATGCTGAAGACAGAAGGGGAAGATTGCCAGTGTGCTG
>NW_017841077.1:0-1231 GCF_001891065.2 Hippocampus comes
TTTTTTTTTTTCATTCATAGTCAATTTGCCGAAAGTGCAAATCTTTCAAGATGACCCGCATCCGTAATGAGAAACTTGCACACCGTCGCCTGCGTTTTTTTGTTTTTTTTCTCCATCATGAGCTCTCGTTGGCTTTGTGTGGAGTTTGTTGTGTGCATATGAGCGAGCGAGCCAGAGCTCATTTCCAAGAGGTAACAGCTGCAATGTCAGGAGAGAGACACTGAGAATGAGATAGGAAGGGGAAGAGAGTTGGGGAACAAATGACTCCCAGAGGTGCCTCTGGATGCTTAATAGTCTGAAAGATGCTGTCACAAAATATTGCTCCCTCTGTTCTACAGGGGAGCTTTAGGGAGATTGTGTGGGTGGAAAAAGATGAGGTGGGGCGAGGAAAGTGATAGAAAGGTTTGCCTGCCGTTTTCCCTCTGTGACTCACACTACCCTCCTGGACCGACGAGGCTGAGTAAGAGCTTAACATCCCATGTAAGGTCTTCTCAGCTGTCACAACTCACGTTGTTTTGGGACGCTTCTCCCATGCGCTTCGCTGACGATGCTCTCATTTATCTTCTGTGAGAGAGAATGTCGTGGATTCTTTTCAATTATGCAGGATACGGTGCCAAATTTGCCGCATCATTTTACTCCGTGCAAGCGGGTGGGGGGTGGGATATTGAAATGCGGTCGGCGAATCGGAAGCTGACACCGACAAAGACAGACAAAATACCCACTTGTCCGTGACGTGTCCGCATTTGTCTTCATCTTGGTTTCTTACGGTGTTTGAAGCCTCGGCGAGCACATGATTCCCGATGAACGCAGACCTGGTCAGGTTTTCGGTTGGATGGATGTTGAGCACAGCGAATGAACAAAATATCCACTTAGTCTTTTGCATGTGATGTGAAAGGCCCCTTTTGGAAAGCAATTTGAGCGTTTGCATTTAGCGACTAGTCTGCCATAGACTGTGTTGGAATATTCGCACGCTACAGAGTCAACATTCCCAGAACCACGCTTCCTAACCGGAGGCTTAGCAACACTGTATTTGTTTACAGGATACGTATGTCGCTATAGTGCGACCCCATTTCTCTCTCACCGTTTGGTATGCCTCTATCGTGCAAAATGTTTCCCACCAAAAATCTGAAAGCGGAAATCAGGCAAACTTGCCAAGTCTGATCATGAAACCTTTCAGTGAAACTCGGTTCCGTCCATTGTGTCCTCTGTCGATATGACTCCACGCTCATCG
>NW_017841078.1:0-1233 GCF_001891065.2 Hippocampus comes
CCCTTCCCTGACACATTTACGCAGCAGCTAATCTAACACGGCTCGTATCTAATGGAGGTAAAGCAGCCGCGTCCCCTCCCTCATTGGAATCTTACTGAATTATTCAGGCAGGCGGCGGGCCACAAAGAAGCTGAGGACTCGCTCGTCTCACACAGCAGAAAACAAGCAGTCACGTCGGGTCGGCTTCAAATAGACGACGCGTCGAGCCTGATGCGGAAAGCAGCCGGTGGGGGGTCTTTCGGAGGGATCATGTGTCCCCGCCGTCCCCCCTCCACCAAGCTGCCATCATGACACAGCAAATGTGCTTGTCATTAGCTCGTCATTTTGTTTACGGCTTTGGAGAGACTCGCTAAGCAGTCTCTCACACAAATTCAACGTCAGTTTGCCAAACCATTTGCTGGTAGGAGATTCTTTGGTGTCGGGGCTTTTCGTGTATCAAAATGTCAAGGTCAAAGGTCAGAGTCATGGTCATGTTAAATGCACCAATCCCCCCCCCCCCCCTCGAAAAAAAGCAGTCATTTTCCTGCACTTTTTAGCCAATAATGACCGAACCTGGTCGAACCACCTGAGGTACATAACTGCTGAGCTGGTACCTTATTTTGGTGATGATTGACATTGATTTCATCGGTTCATCGGTCATGAAGCGATGGTCTTTGTACATCGGGGAGTGCCCCAGTGCTGATTGTCCATGCGTGCGTTTCTGGTGGTGACATTTACTGTATCAAGCCCACTGCAGGGGCCACTTCTTCAAAATGTTCTCTCTTTCCTCTTGTTTGCACCCTGAGAAAAATTCCTTCAGGTGTTTCCCCATTCAAAGTTGATGTCGTGAAGACGTGACACAGAATGTCAGGAATTCGTGACATTTTGTTCCTGTGCGCACCTGCTGTCAATCAAAGACGTCTGAATGTCACAGCCAGCAGCTATGGGGGGCGGGAAAAATAAACACGTGCTGTTGAAAAGCTCGTTTGGCTAAAATACCACCAACGTTCCTCTAAATCTTGAATTCTTTTGCAAACCAAATCAGCTGACTCTCAAACTGTCTTGAGCAAACGACACGAGTGACTCTTCTCTATTTCGATAAATACCTGAAACGTGGTTTGAATTCTCTTGCTCACCGAAACGGGGAACGAAACGAGTTCTCTCATCAAAATCGAAATGAAAATGAATTACTTTCAAATGGCAGCAAGTAGAAATATATTTTAGAAAAGATGATTACATTATAGTATAGATGAT
>NW_017841079.1:0-1234 GCF_001891065.2 Hippocampus comes
GGGGGCAGGGAGGTAACCGCTAGCATTGGGCGGCGCCCCAGCTTGGCAGCCATGAGCCTTTGATCTATGAGTGGCTGACTCTCATCAGCAGGTTGAGAAGGGAGGCGGGGGGGGGGGGGCTGCCTCAAAAGGGACTTAACGGGGTCAACGGGTGGAGACATTTTTCATGGAGTTTGCGTGATGAGAGTGAAAGGAAGAAATCAATTGCAGGAACAACCTAAGATGGTGACAAGGCGCTCGTGAAAGAAATACAGGAATAGGGAAGTCATTGAACCCAGGCTGCTACCGTTGGGCAACATGCCCGGATTCATAAGCTAATGGACATAATTGGTCGCGTAATGCGGCGGTTCGCAAAGCTCAGCCCAATCAATGAGCTCATCTCTGTTGTCGTGCGATTGACTGGCGACCAGTCCAGGATGTATTTTGCCTTTCTCCCTGAGTCAGCCAGGCCTTTGACCCTGAACGAGGTTCAGAAAATGGATGGAGGGATGCCTTGTTCTGTTTAAATGATCTATTATGATTGGGTTTGGGCTCCTCTTCAGCGATCCGATTTCAAAATCATTTCGCAGGCCTGACAATAAAGGATGAAGAGAAGAGAAGCCTCATCCATCTTTACGTACATTCTACTGTCTGTATATTCCGTACACCCCCTCCCCCCACCCCGCCCCCTCTTCCTGATCAGTGGCTCTCCACTGAGGACACCATTGTTTATCTATTGGCAGGAGCATAAACCTGAACGGCCACCCGCTCTTTACAACCCCCCCTGCGGAGCAATATCACTGCTTGGAAATATCCATTTCATAACCTGTATAGTACAGCCTATACAGCCATAGTCTCAGTCTCACGCTATAAGCAGGAGAGACCTTGGGCACCAGGCCCGACGGTATGTCTCTTCAGGGCGCCTTAATGGTTACACTCAGAAAGCTATTTCCATCCCTGTGCTACACTTCTAATCTCACCCTCTCTGATGTGGTCTTATTTCGGCCTCGGTTACCTGCGCCTCTCCCATCCCCTGCGTCCTCACAGACGCATGTTGGCAACAGTGCACCGAGCGCAAGCTCGCACATTTTGCATTTAGAACAGGTGCCCCGCAGCACAGCTTGAGAGTCCAGATCGACTGGGCTTTGCAACAATCCCTTTCTCACACATCGCTTCCGCCTCTACCGCTATTTACAGCTGGGGAGCTTTGTGTTTAAGAGTGAAGGAGAGAATCCAGTTTAGCGGATTTTTTTTT
>NW_017841080.1:0-1234 GCF_001891065.2 Hippocampus comes
CCCCCCCCCCCCACACACACACACTTCAATCAGGACACTGTTGGGGAAAGCCAGCTTTGTTCCATTCACACCTGTTTGTCTACATGATGACACATGGCGCTTGGCTCTTGGTGATCTTTGTCAGAGGTTTGCCTTCATGAGCTTTCTGGATGACTTCCATTACCTGGATAAGTGCAGGATTAAGACAAAAACAAACAAAAAAGTTACAAACCTACTTTTTTTTGTTGTTGTTTTGAATTATGAGAGGTTCTTTGAATATCAGAGTTTGCATGATTCTTAAAACTCTTTGTCATTGGCTGACAAATGCAGGGGCGACAGCATCCAACAGACCACCCACCAATTATACTTAAAATGGTTCCTTCCTGATAAAGCCAATGAAGCCGAAAGAGCAAGAAACCCAACATATTATGGGCCGTATTTTGGTGCCGAGAGCAAGTCTAGCGCCAGTGATGGCCATGTTCGATCCTGGTTTTGCACTCAAGTCAAAATCAGGCAAGTTTCTGTGGCTTTTTCATAACTGGATTGACGTCTTATTAAAGATGACCGAAATTCAGCCATTTCTGTTTCCTTCGGGTCATTATTTTCAATAGTGAAAAGTACAAAAACAAACAAACGATCAAATCAATATACATTGATATCGACCAATATGAAATGCAGATATTGTGATATACTTTGATCATATCTCATCAATGAGCAAATATATTAAATATGCACCACGTTTCGCCTCTCAGGGAATCATCAGGCTACGAGTGGTTGCATATTTATTAAATTTGCTCGCCTGTTTTATACAGCTATTTTGTGCAGATCTGAGTTCATTACGGCATAAGCGTAGATTGACAGACGACGGCACATTCAGACTTGCGTACGTACGTAAATATTTGGGTTACGTCGATGTAGTTGGTCGGAAGCTAGCAGTGTGCATTGCGTTAAAAAAAGGGGCACAAAACTACTTACGTCATCCTCATATGGGAATCCTCCGAGCTCCAGTTTCGAGAAAACCAGCTGCCCGTTGATTTCAATCTCAAAGCTGGCTATAAAAGACAGAGCGTAAGACTTTTAAACAGATCTCAGACCATAATTTAGATTACTGTGGCATTTATGATTTACCTTTCCGGCCAACGAAGCCCGACACATCCGCATCGGGAAACTCACCCTTGACGACTCGGGCAAGCTCCCGATAACGGGGCTCGTAGCCTCACTTGCCACTGGAGATGATGGAGAAATTCGGTTAAGC
>NW_017841081.1:0-1223 GCF_001891065.2 Hippocampus comes
GGACTGAGGGTATTCTTTTCCACGCCTCCAATGCACCTGACAATTTGCACTACTAAAAGTTAGACAACATTTTATGCCTGTTGAAAGCAGGTCTAAGTTGTGGCGCAAACGCATGTAACTCCACCCATGCTCACAGTTCGACTGTGCTTTGCACTGGACTTGTGCAGCGCACGAAAGTAGGGCTCATAGTGTTTGTTTATAAAAGCTGCGGTGAGTTGAGTGAGTCATCATGAGTAAGTCACATTGACGTGGTCCATCAAGTTAGTCATGAGTAACAATATATCATGTCAACCGCTTGGAACTATTTCAATGTATTCCACTGAGTGCCCTATAAAAAGTAAATGTTTTTGTTACTTCTAAAAGTGGAAGGAATGTTTCAAGCGAGACAAATATGTCAAAAAGAAAATAAACACTGGCTGTTTGACACCTCTTTTCAAAATGGTTTATTTTTAGACCTCCTGATCTCCACAGCCTGATCATGCACCATTTGGGCATCCGCGATGTTAATTGTGAATATATTTGTAGATGTCATTATCAGCAGAGTTTGCTGGAAGGATTGCTTGTTTGAACCGTCGTGATGTGTGTTTAGTGTGTCTGGACACTATTATTTTGGAGCATTCCTGAGGTCAGTCTCCTCACCCTCGCTACAGCGTGTTAGCTCTCCCTGTACACACTGTGACTGCGCTCCACGAAGCAGAATGGGATTTGAATAGCGGGAAACAAATGAGTGTGAAGAGTCATCTTTTGGCTCTCATGACCTCCTCGCGGGGGGTGGGGGTTGGGGCTGGGGGGCTACGGTGCCGCTTATTGTTCTGTCAACACATCTGCTGGGCCTGATAACAGGATTAGAGCGTCCCCCCCCATAGGCCCGCCGGGATTAACCAGCAAAGGGCCTTTTTTTTCTTCCTACATAAGAGACTCTATGTTTGTATGTGGATGTAATTTGAACTCCAAGTCAATCCCTTCTCGCCCCGTCAGTACGCGCATAAGCCTAATTTCTTTCGCCGCTCTATTTTTTTCCAATTATAAGCTGTCACTCTCTCCCGCAGACAATGTAGCCATTGCAAGGACGGACATTTGTAATAGCAGCGCGCTCTCTGAAGTACGTGAGTAAATCAAGCACCATTATCCCCGACCAATAGATTGGAGGTCAAGTCAAGGTCCGGCAGAGTGTGTGTGTGGACGTATGTCTGATTGTGTGTGTGTGTGTGTGTGTGTGTGTG
>NW_017841082.1:0-1235 GCF_001891065.2 Hippocampus comes
CTTCAGTGGGCATCAAGCTTTCTGAAATCTTAAGTCATCGCACAGCTCTGGAGGCGGAAGATGAATAATCTTCATGTCGCAAATGCATTTCTGCCATGTCTAGTGCACAATCAAACCCCGCATTAAAAGGATTAAAAGGAGCCGCTTTAATTGGGCATGACTGAAGTTGGCTCTGTCCACTCCAAGAGCGGCGCAGCCCTCCTGCTGGCAGATGCACGTGTCCGCGCTCATCTGCGAAATGACTAACATTGGGTCTAGCCCGCATGTCGAGTTACACCATACGCTGCGAAGGATTTATGCTAGCCACAAAAATACAGTCCTTTGTTTATATTACAATGGAATGGCTGAAAAATTAACTGTTCCGATTCAAATGATTTTTTGTCACACAAATATATTCTAAATATATTTTTTTAATGCACAGCTGTGAACTACAATGCTTATGGCCTGGAGCACTCCCGTACCCCGTCCTATGTCAGCTGCTCATTTGGCACCATCAAGGCGAGTGGCGGTTCTGCGTCTGGCCTGGAACCTGCAGAGGTCAAGAGCACCACTACAGTCACCACGACAGAAACTGTGGCGTGCACTGGTGAAGAGAAGAAGCAGGCGGAGGGGCCCGCTGCCACAGAGGCTGCTACTGTTGTGGAGCAGGTCAAGGCTGAAGTTGTGGCTGAGTGATTTCCTGAAGCCCCATTTTCATTGAATTCGACAAGAAAAATCTTGCCATTACGTTAAAGTTCATAAGGAGACAGCCTTTGCTCTTTCCGTCTGTGATCAGCAAGTTGGAAACCCATACATCACTGCCAAGTGTAAATTTCAGTCACTGTCAGGTTTGTCATCAGGGCAGTGCATAAATCTCGCCACCAGATGACTCTGTGGCACAGGTTTTCCTGACGCATTAAATCAAACTGCCATTTACAAGCTAGCCTGTTGTCTTTTGTCAGGGAATGTGGAATTGCAAGAGACGGTTGTGAGGAAAGGCACTCAAGATCACAATGATACGTACGTTCAGCTTTCAGGCCTTATTGACGCTAAACATGACGAGTGCAAGTAATCTATACATTTTTCTTAAACCAACCAATCATCCAGATACACTATCTGGTTTAGGCTCTAGTGACACAGATGCGAAGTTATTTAGATATACTTATATGACACACTATTTAGACAAGTAGTGGGCAACATTTTGGTCCGCTTTTGATCACGATAATGCATCAGATTTATGTGTTCAAAAAAAAAAA
>NW_017841083.1:0-1235 GCF_001891065.2 Hippocampus comes
AAACGTAAATCCAAAGACAGCATCCCTATTTTCCTTCATGACGACAGAACTTCATCACCAAAATGCTGGATTACACTTGTTGAATGGTGTGCAGATTAGCGTATGTGGCACATGTAGCTGACACTTCGTCAAAATCAAACCGACCCCCCCTGTCGACGACCTGAACAGTTTCCCAAATGCAGATGGACCTAATGTTACATCCAATGCCGCAAAGTAAGCGAACAAAAGCTTCTCGGCGCGCCGCCAAAAACCGAGAAGCCATTAAAGTGCGGCAGACATGTTTTAACCTAATGAAAAAGGGACATTTGATGACTTTCGCCTTGCTCGCGGACCGCGTCACTCAACAAGTGCAATCCCATGCGCGGCACTTGATTTTATTTTTATGCCCCGCGATGACATTACGTACAATGTTCTCTCTAGTGAACGCCCGCATACAGCGCTCACTTGAGCTAATGGCCTCCCGCGTGTGCCCACTCAGCACTTTCCCGTCGTTGCCTAACACAATGATCGATAAGTGAATTAGCCTGGCTGAGGTCGCTAAGCACAGCTCAGATGGCAATATCAATAATGCTCATCGAAATGGATGCACGTCTCGCTTTTTATGTTTACTGGTCCATTTCATGAAGTTGAGTGTGCTTATTTGTTGTGTGAATACGAGAGGAGAGAAGGTAATGACCGCAAACCCACACAGATTTTTTTTTTTAAATGACAAAGTGTAATTATGTCCTGTCATAGACACTATAGTCCAGAATTTGTGCTCATTTGAATTCTGTCGTCAACCAAATATTTTCTGGAAAAATATTTCCATAATAAATTGCTTCTCCACAAAAACAAATAGGAAGCAATTTTCATAATTTTCTTGCATAAAATACCAACAGCAAAAATGAAAATACGCAAAAATGAAAAGATGCTTTTGATGGCAAAATAATTTTACTTAACTAGTAGTAGTATTTAGTAGTGTGTGTGCGTGCATACATGCCTTGGATGTGTGTGTTTGTACATACATCGCGTCTACTTCCAAATTTAAATCATTTCGGTCATCTTTTCTTGCGTTTGTGGCACTCTTTGTAGTGGTGTCATTTAACATGACAACGACTTTGTTCAATCACAAGCTGCTTGTAATGGTCACATTTCAAGGGGTCTGCCACGTTTTAGGAGCTTGAACATTGTTGTGACATGAAAGAGAAGCTGGCATCTACTGGCCATAGTTAAATCATTTTATGACATATTTTTTT
>NW_017841084.1:0-1235 GCF_001891065.2 Hippocampus comes
TCAAAAGGTTGTTTGTCAATACAGTGTGAAAACTGGATGGCTGAAAACAGACAAAATATAAACCGTTCATAAGAAGACTGTCGTTACGCTCTAGACCTCCACCATAGTGGTTCTTTAAGACAGTGATTCTCAAGTGGTGGGTCGGGACCCAAAAGTGGGTTGCATCAACAGTTTTCATATTTTCATCTTTTGATTTTTCTGCTACAGTACAGGTGCGTACCAAGTTCCCAAATGGAACATAATTAATGAAGCAACAGGAAGTGTAGCCGCCTTGCGCTTCAGCCACTAATGCAAAGAAATACAATGGATTTCGGCCTGTGGCTAGTGGACGTCATGGTGAGTGATATGCTTTTGGCGGTTCTTCAAAACACATATTAAACAACCTTTGAACACTATACATCTGTCTGAGGATGGTGGTGAGTAAAGCATGTTCTTCATTGTTCTTTATGTCTATAAAAGTGAGTCACGACTCCCTGACAAAAGCACATACCGGTCGCAGGGTAACAACAGATAAGAACCTCTGCCTGAAGACTCTGCAAAACAGGTACAGGAAGCCAGTCGAGTAGGAGTGGTCAACAGAGTGTTAATTTTATCAAGTGGTTGAATTTATGAAGCCCATAAAGCCAGAGGCCGTTTCAAAAGGCATCTGAATGGCAGCCGAGGTGACAGGAAAGCCCACACCGGAGCCATGAAGAGGCTGAGCTTATGGGCTTTATGATAGGCTAATCACAGGACCGGGAGTGCACTCAACAGTCAGGAGGGATGGCGATATCATTGGAGCCGAAGAAAGCCCGGGGATGGAAGAACAGGTTGCTGTGCTACACAAATTATGGTTAGATAGCAAAAATGCCAGAAGGCGATGAAAAATGCAAGCAGGCACATTCCCTCGGAGGTGTCTGCACTTCTCAATGCATGAAAATAGTGTAATTAGGATTAAATATTAATCTGGGTTGTCTCTCTTCATAGAGGTTGAAGCATGAAGGACATTTAATTTGGGTATGCTGTTTGTCTGCTGTAATGTCAGAGCAGTTCTACATTAATGAGCATGTGATGCAACGTGACCGGAAGAAGGCTGAAAACAAAAATAAAACGGCCAAAGATGACTGAGCCGCGAAGGCCAAACGGTTTCCAAATACAATTAACTGGGTTCAACGAAGATTAATGAAGCATATTGACAGGTTGCCATACTTGGGTGCAGGTGCAATTGAGCTTATTTATAGCCAATGTTAAAGCAG
>NW_017841085.1:0-1235 GCF_001891065.2 Hippocampus comes
CTTCCTGCTTTGGAGTCAGTTTTGATTACAAAGTAAACGCCGGCGCATCAGACAAGGAGTGTGTACGGGGAGAGGCGGGGTGGAGTCATACACGCTGATATGCATTCTATCAGAATGATTTATGCAAATTATGCACATTATTCCCGCAGGAATGTCTCTTCGGAAAAGTGCCAGGATAAATTGCCGGAAATTAGCCATAAAATTCACCGCGCGGGGTGAGCGAGGTGGGGGGTGCGAGGTGAAGGCCGTCGAGGAGCCAAGGACGTTGGGCCGCCACGGTTACGCTTGGCCTGGCTCGCCTTTCCCCTTGCTTGGCATTCATGGCTGTTAAATCCCTGCGCTCGTGGCGCTACAACGGAGCCGCCACTAGCCAGCTAAGCTAGGATACGCTAAACCACGATTTGTTTTCATACTTTTTCGTTTCATTGGGGTCAAACTGTAAAAGGTATGGTTGGTTTTGTTACGGCAAAATGTAGAGAATCCTGGAAATAACAATTTTACAGACCGAAAGAGCGACAATTCAAAGATAGCCTCCGTAATGATTATGGGGTTATTGTAATTTTATTCTTATTTGGTCAAGCCTTAGTCAAAATACTTTTTTTCTGTAATATGTCGAATCGTCTTTCCTTATTGAAATGAATGCTATTAATCCATTCTCGACTCTGCATATTGCTCTACTGTATATTGTCTGTCTACATGTGTTGCTGCACTGTTAGTGTTGTAACATCGCCGTATCGCCGGTCTTTGATTTTTAAATTTTTTTTCTTTCATTCTTTGTTAGCGGGTTACATTAGCAGACTTTTCTAAGGAAATGCGATAAGGTCATTATTTAATGGAAATGTAATTCAGTCTCTCTGTTTTATGTTTATGTTGACCCTTATCTTTATTTTTTTAGAGACAATTTTAAGGATACATTTTCACAAATCCAGGCATTTCTGCATAATGATCAATGATGTTTAGTCATTTTGTAAGATCATAAAAATGCAGTCGATGAGATCGCCGTATTTTGATGGTTTTTAGCTATTTGCTCACGTTTTAAGCCTTGGCGGAGGTCCTCGAGCTCTATTTGTCATTTTTTATTTGTCCATTCCTAGCGTTATTGACCTTGTCCGTAATGCGTCTTAATCTCGAGATTACATTGTAATCAAAAACGTGTCGGGCGATCAGTTGATGAGCACTTTTGGACGTGTAAACAAGACCCTGTCAGCGTCATAACCTGGCACGCCTGCGGATGC
>NW_017841086.1:0-1235 GCF_001891065.2 Hippocampus comes
CCCCCCCCTCTTGAAAGCGCGCAAACGATTACCTGCAAACATCCGCTAATGTATATGCCGGGCGTTCTGTGCTGATATTAGGCTTTAGACTGACTCTTACTGCTTCATCCCGAGTCTGACTCGTGTGTCTCCTCGGAGCCTGCCACCGAAAGGTTCTTTTTTACCACTCTCTTACTTCCCGATTTTCTTTAACACCTGCGGCTCACAGTTGGAACCAAGAAGTGGGCGCTCGAACAGAAAGCTTCTTATTTATTTATTTTTTACAAATAAATACATAAAACCCGCTTCCGACTGTGAGTCTCTTTGCATTCCCGGCAGCTTTTTAGCTCCAAGCTGTGTTTCTGTTCTCGCCACACAACATAACAAATGTGTGCCCAGGTACAGGACTCTTTGTAAGTGTTAGCCCGCTGCTAGCTTTGTTGTCTTCAACTATCTTCTTCGCAGCAGTCCTGTTGACATCGGACAGCAGTAAATCATCAGGCACCCCCCCAAAAAATTGCAACACTTTTATAGGGGCGGGGTTATATGGTCCAAGAGAAGAGTTTACTCCCAGACCAAATCTGTCCTGGCAGTAAATGACTCCAGAAAGCTGCTAAACAAAGAGATAAATATAAACATGAGAATTGTACACCCACTATGTCAATGGTGTATTTTATCGTGCTTTCTCTTTCAGCTACCGGACGTTCGTGTCGGAGGACGCCGGGCCGAACACGCTGGTGGCTACCGTGCTGGCTAAGGATCCCGACGGAGACGGGATCACGTACCGCATCGCCTCGGGAAACGAGGAGGGCAACTTTGTCATCGACAGCCAAAAAGGTAGGACGTGTTTCACTCCAGCCGTTGGGAGTTTTGCCATCTCACACTGAGGATGCGCCACCACGCTTCATTCCGCCAGCACGCTCGAGCGTATTTAAATTCTGACAGGCCACGTCGCGCAGACTTTGGAATAATCAGCAGCAGCGCAGCCAGACGAGCGTTTTCTTGCATATTTTCTCACAAAGACGACAAAACGCTGTCTGAGGTTTTATTGTTGTGGTGCGGCAGCCTCCGGGAGGGGTGGAAAGTGGGTTGTTTGGAGGCCTGGGGAAGGGAAGTGGGGTGGCAAGGCTTGAAAATGAAATGATCAGAATCCAGTCTCGGGTTTCCCCATCATGTGCGCCATCGATACAGCCACACAGACTTTGACCAAACGACTCTGTCACGGTGGTGGACCGTGATAAAATAACAAAGGAGTG
>NW_017841087.1:0-1235 GCF_001891065.2 Hippocampus comes
TTTTTTTTTTTTTTAATGTTCTGAAGAATGTATGGATGGTCCACATACTATACATACAGTGTTGCCATTGTGGTGGGGTTTTTTTTCCCTCATTAAAATTCAGATGACCATTTGATTGAAGCTAATAAAACTAATGATGAAAAGATAAGTGAACGAAAGCGGCCCACGGCAAATAACTCGGAACACGGCGTAAGCTCAGGCGCGTGAACGCCGCCTCAGTGTCATTTTTCTTTCACTTCAGGCCTCAGAGGTTGAAAAAAATATCCTGGAAAGGACACGGCATGTGAAAATGAGACAGCGGAGAAATCAATATGGCATCCCAGAGGTCCAGTGAAAAAGGTGGCTCTGGCTCTTGGAGGGGAGAAAGAGAGCTTGTCATTTGCGCACCTTTAATTAATTTTGGGAGCTCCTGAGACGGAAAGCTGTGAGAGGAGGAGACGGAATGGATGTGGAGAGGGTTGCACGGTACCGCACCACAAGTGTGTGTGTGTACGAGAACATTTGGAGGACATCTTGGTTTGAAAATAGCTTCTTGGTGCTCATTCGTTTTCAAAGGCAGCCCCATTTGCCGAAATGAGAATATCGAGTGCTGTTTTTCAATGAAGTATTTATTCCAGAATGATCCTATAAGGCGGACGATTAGAAACAGACCGATGGACTGTCAAGCGTACACTGCAGCCCCGCCTCTTAGCAAATCATTTCATTGACCAACTCCTTTCGTAAGCCTGATTACTCACGACTAATTGGAAATTTGGATAACGGTACAAATGGTCATTACTTTGTAGAGAGACTCTGGACACGTGATAATTAGCCAGCCGATGCTTCTGATAAGTACGCGAGTGGTCGAGTCGACTCAAAATGGTCATTTTACACTTAGCCAAGGTGAGAAAGCTTTTTTTTCTTTACTGTTGAAAATGTTTTTAAAGTTTTACGTTAGTGTATTTAAATTTGGGCATTGTACCTTCTTTCAGTACATTTGGTAACGCATTTTTGTTTTCTCTGCCTTGCTCCCGAATGGCGTTAACTGCTGTGTTTGTAAATGCTCTCATAAAACTTGTTTATTGTAGGTGGGGTGTCTCGTGTACTCAATGTGCTCCATAAATAAAGCTGTCTTGCCTTGCCTGATATGCCAGCATCCAGTGGCACATGTTAAGCAGCTTTATTATTTAGATGTTTATTCCAAAATTAATCAAGTGAGACACAGGTACATCGAATTAAAATTGTAACACGTTTCA